>NC_041396.2:98436151-98703651 GCF_900747795.2 Erpetoichthys calabaricus | reverse complement strand
AATGATGCTGTTGTCATTCCGTAGCGATCGTAGAGCTTTCTGTTCACTTGCCGAAATATGTGTGGTCGGTTGTCCTGTGTGTACCTGGCTGGCGACGTTGCACCTTATTTCCTGTCGGTATTTTTTCGGTTAATAAGATGTGTTCCAAGGAACCTAAGAAGTTCATGTCAGATGCGTCTTTGTAGTTGAATTGCGGACAAACGATTACAGAGGAATGTACCAAACGGATCCAGGACACAGCTTCCAAAAACCGTATCTCTAAACGACACACACTCAACAAAAAATGGAATAAACTCACTGGAAATCAACATACTAACAAACCCCAATCCGGAGTATACAACCTATCCAAAAGACAGCTCTCCACCACAGAACACAATATTCTCTCCAGAGGATTAAAATTCAACTACAAAGACGCATCTGACATGAACTTCTTAGGTTCCTTGGAACAGCATGTCAGATCTTTTAGAACTCTTGGAAAAGGATGGTTTGCTAAAGGGAGTGAATAAACCAGTGATTTTTTTTCAAAGAAACAGACACACATAAATCATTGTGGTCTGAGCCAGTCTGTTCTGCTATCTTCTTAATGGATGATACATCTTTAGAAGGATAAATTGAGGTTATTTATTTACTTAATGCAATTTTACAAAGGTATATTATACTATAATAAAGCATTTCAAAGGTACACACTGAATTCTTATCAGAATAATAAGCATGGTTCGGCTATAGCTATTTTGATATACAGATAAATAGAAATGTATTTGTTGCTAAAGGAAATTTGGCTTTTTGCAGAAGCTCAATAAACAAACAAACAAAATATATACACACAAACATACACACTATGGCCTGTAAACACAACAGAGCTAGGTGCTTTTACAGTCTTTTTTAAACTCCAGTGAGAATGATTTTTGTACTGAAAATGTATATCTAACTTAGATTATTGTGTTCTTTAAGTATATCTGGTTTGTATATGTTAAACTTTTGCCATGTTATACTGAATGTATAACATTCTTGATAAAATTGGAGACACTGAAGATTACATATAATCATCACTTATTTACAATGAATTTGATTAAATAATAATGTACAAAACTTATTAGACTTACTTGCCAAAGTATTAAAAGGTAAAAGAATCACTTCATATTTTATATTTTTCTACACAGGTTTTTATACTCGAGTTCCCATGCTGGAAAGGGCTTTGCAGGAAATGAAGACACAATATGAGAATGAAAGGCAGAAGAGAAAGATACTGCATAACACTTTAGTGGTAATTTATATAATGTATTATAACTTTATTGTATATGAGGTGGTAGATTCTTTTTTATAGATTGGTGATGATACAGCATTCATCTTAACATTACCTAGGTTTTTTTCACAATAATTCCAAAATGGGGCAAGAATACACAGATTATATGAACCCTGTAACATTTACTTCTGTGGTCTAACATATGCATATTTCAAAAGCATGTTGTTATGCTTACTCCCCAGTCCGGTCTCTAAATGTTAAAAAGCAGAACATGAAAAGATGGATGGAAATGTCTGTTGCCTTAGTGAGTTCAAAACGTTTAAGATAATCCAGAGCAGGAAAATCTAATATAACTAGATATCTTTTTATGGCTTCTTCAGCCCGAATTATTTTGCTCACCAGGCCACAAGCCATTGAGCGACTGGCACATGGTTGGTGGGACATTGTTATGCTGTTCTTAGCAAGGGTGGGGAGTTGTTAACCTTGACTGGGGATATTGTGAATAGGTGGAGGGGACACCACTTTGAGGAACTCTTTATTTTGGTGGATAAATTCAACTCAGAAAAGATAAGTGGTAGTAGGATATAGTGGAGTTAGGGCTACTTCCATGATGGAAGTTAACTGTGGTGATTAAAAAAATGACATAGTGCCAAATCTTCTTGGGGAGAAAGATATTTGTGAGGGCTTCTTGATTAACATGTCTCTTCAATTTTGTGTGGAAGGAGGTGACACTGTCTAGAAGGCTGAAATGATGTTCTCAGTTATTAAACTTGACAAGGATGTTTTTTCATTTACGGAGGGATCGTGCTCTTTATTCTTCAACGGAAAGTGCATGCTGGGGCAGATGAACTGAACTTAATTTGTATAGTAAACATTTGGATTCAAGTAGAGCAATGTTGTACTCCACTTTGCATAGGTATTTAAAGGAGTTGTGGGAGTCTGCCAGTTATGTTTAAACTTTTGCAGATTTGGAGAATGCTAATATGGGAAGCGCACCAAGAGTATGTGGTTCTTTTGCTGTTGTTGCATGTTATCCAGGTTGTGTATTTTTGCAGATTTGCTAACCTATATGGAGTTAGGCTGAATCAGTTTAAAATGAACAAGGAATTTTATCAAGTATTTAGTGTGAGGAGCCAATATAGGATTCTTTTGAAAGGTAGCTCAGCAAAAAGATTATAGAGCTGGGGTTAGGAAGCCTGGTCATGTTGCCAATATGACCTCACTGAGAAAACTGAACAGAAAATGAGATTAAACTAGTTTCAGATAAACATGAAATTAAAAAATCAAGGTTTGCAGAGAGATGGAACCTACCACAGCAGCACTGAACATAAGGCAGGGATCAGGACATACTCATGCACATATTCACATTCAAATGAATCCAATTCAGACTTAACAACCTAAAATTTGGGAATGTGTGTATAAAACTAGAGTACCCATGAAGGAAACCTGTATAGACAGTGAGAGAAAATGTGGACTCCACAGAAGTAATGAACATGAGCAGGATTCAAACACACTATACTCCTGAGACAGCAGGGCTAACTTCTTTAGTAATGAAGGCTCAGAGGCTTGGAGTATGCAAACTTGTAACTTCTGAGCTTGTTAAAAATTTCACAAACCTTTTCTATGTCAATCAAATGTTTTGTTTGTCTTATCTAACCACTTTTTTGTAGCTGATTTGATATAATATCTTCATCACCAATTTAGCATGAACATTGAGGTTAGGAAAATAAGCGACAGTCACACATGGCCAAGTCTGGAGACGAGAGTGTGTGTATCCTCTTTGAATCCACAGTATAGCAGAGCAGTTCTTGTAAACCATGCATTGTGAGGGGGGTATTGTCTGGAAGCAGGAGGGTGGTTGATAGATTTCCTTACTAATATCCCATTATTGACTGCTGCATATGCCAAAGCAAATCAACATATTCATCAGTTATGTGGGCTTTTAGGGACATGTAATGAATATGGATCACACAGTTCACATCATAAAAAATGTGCACATTAAACTAACTTTCACCAGAATTACTTTGTTGGGCTCTGTAATAGACTAATGCTTTGTCTGAGGCTGTTTCCTGCCATTACTCTGAGTTGTATTTGGTAGGTATAAATTGTAATGTTATGTTAAAATGTCAGAACTTTTTTAGATTCCAAAAAATATCTTCATTGGTTAGATATATCTGATGATAGGCCCGTATAATCAGCATCATATGTTAGTCCTAACATAAATGGGGGAATCTACGATTGCTATATTGTTGTTATTCTTTCCTTTTTTAAATCTTAACATTAATAATTTTCCAGTCTAACTTCTAACATGATACATTAAAATATTTTTAAAGTATTTGTGGAAAATGGTTAATGATATTTTTTAACAACTATAATATTTTCACCTTCCAAAAGTATGAATGAGATACAGGTTTCATTTGATAACATTGGACTTCTAGGATTATGTTTATCGTTAAAGTATGGACATAAAAATAACGATGAGTTTGCTCTTTGCAGGAGCTTAGAGGAAATATCAGAGTTCACTGCAGGGTGCGCCCAGTCTTACCTAATGATCATGAAGATACAGAAGCACCATTCAGGTACAACCTTTTGAATCACTTCTGGGCCTTAGGAATGGGTTGGGAGCCTATTACAACAACGTCAAGCACAAAGCAGGAACCAGCACTGTTCTGTTGAATTCTGGACAACTCTTTCATATTTACTAATACTGGGCCAATGCAGAAAAGGCACTTGGCCTAATCTGCATGTCGTTTGGATGTGGAGTAAATGGAGCATCAAGAGGAAACATTTGATGACACTGAAAGAATGTGGAAAGTTAATAGAGAAAGCAACTGCCTAGTAATTGTAATGTAGGTCTTTGGAGCAGTGAGGCAACAGTAATAACCAATTAGCCATCACAATTTCCCCTATATTATTGCCTTTTTTTTTTTTTTAAATGTATGGCCCCAATTAAAACTCCTTACTAGTTTCTAGTACATGAAGTTGATAAATGTTAATTTAAAAGAAATGGCTAAGGAGAGTGTAATTGGAGTAAATAATGATATGCTTCTAAAGGTATTTACGCAACTATGTTTAAAGTATTTTTAGTACATGGAGTAATCAGTTGCACAGTAATTTAAGGTCAACTAGACAGCATGATTAGCAAACAAATGTTGTTGCTGTTGGGTCTTCAGCCTGGGGAGCAAACAATCCTGTGCCACATTATGATATCTCATACATGAAAATTCCAAATTGGAAGGCACATAAGACACATCCTTACTTGAGTTCTGTGATAACTATAAAGTAATTTTCTAAGAATGAAGACACAACATTTGCTACACAAATACCGGAAGTATATTGAACGTATCACGAAGTCTGGAATGCCATGCTTTTGCTATAACCACTAACAAGGTATGCATTTAAATAAGCATTCTTCAGGCACATAAAACACATGTAAATTAAAGTGTCACTCTTCTCCGACCTTTCAGATATTCATGCAAGTACAGAGAAGTTTTTGCACTGTTCTGAAGTGAAGTTACATTCAACATTTTACCTCTTGCTATAAATTAAATTGTTTCAGTAACCCCTGAAATAGTACCTTGCTGGGAGTGCATAGCAGTGTTTCTCTTGGGTAAATTCCTTTTTTGAAAAGAAGGTCCATTTCTTGAGTTTGTCAGTCTAAGAGGACTTAGACAGGATTTGCACCATTTATTGCCCACAGACTTAACTGATTACGGATTTAACAAAAGCAATATCTGTAAGAACAGAATAATTGATGGAATAAGAAACCTCTAATTTGATATTGACAACAACAGACGTCTCTCCCAGTAAAGATATTTTCTGTGTTACAAAGATGTTACAATTTTTAGCAAAAAATATTGTTTTGTTCTTTTAATTTTTATTTATATATTACCTTTTTTGAAAATATTTAATTATAGTGAGTAATCTTTATACTAAGAAAATACCAGAGTGACTTTTTAAATTAAATTTACAAAGCAAAAAGACATACTGCCACTTTACAATGATTTTAAAAGAATACTGTACATCACAGTAATTGTGTTACATTGATGTGATTCAATAAATCTGACAGTTATCTTTTTTTTAAGATGTGGATCCATTTCAGAGAAAGTGATTCATGCCGTTAATGATGTGAGTAAATGTTCTGCAGAATATGTATGCTTTTTATTGTCTAAAAAACTACGGGGAACTTTTAAAATAAATATTCAGTTTTATTCCTTACTTAAAATATTAATGCAATTACATTAAAGCAACTACAAAACTACAGACGAAATAGCTTGTAAATCAGTAAATGGTGGGGCTGACATACTAATTTATGAATAAGACTGCTTAACTGTTACTCAGTGCCATAAATGAAGGTAACTGCACATTTTGTTTGGTTTATTTTGACCGTACCATCTTTTCTTTTCATTTATTTGATGTTTTTTGTATGGTTGTGTGTGTGAAGTACTACAGTATTTCATCTAGGAGGTTAAATTAGCAACAATATCAGTCGTATCTTCAGTATATACTATATTTATGAACAAGAAAAACTCCAGCAAAACAATTTAGTTCTTTCGTGATGAAATTGGAGAAAATGGTGCTGCATTCAACACTCTAAAAAGAAATGAGTGAATTAGTTTCTGGCTTAGATCTTAACAACATTTATAGGTTTAATATTGTTCAGTGACTGGAACATTTTGTTACAAAGTAAAATTGAATAATATGTAATACATTAATGTATAATGTGTTTTATTGGTGCTCACCATTGGTACTGGTTTATGCATTTGTAGTAAATCTTACAAATCCGTTAATTTCATGCTTGTTTCAGGTCAAAGTTAAAGGAAAAGGAAGACTGGATTTTAATTTCTTTAGTGTTGTGCAGACTCTCTGGCTTTTGTAAGGTCAAAATCAAATTAATTACCAAATAATAAAATAGGACACATTGCAAATGATTCCGCGATCTTTTAAAAATTACAGGATTATTATGAGCTTTTGTAGTACATAATATGCAATTGGCAGGTGTCTTTACTTTTAAAAATACACATGACATTGGCCTCATTATCCTGTTAAACACTTAAGGAAAAGTTTTACAGAAATGCCTTGTTTAATATTTTTTGTTTACAGTTCATCTTATTTAAAACTACTTACTTGTAACTTGAGGGCTATTTAGTGAAGATATAATAATTCTTTAATAATTAATAATTCTTCGCATTTATATAGTGCTTTTCTCACTACTCAAAGCGCTCAGCAATTGCAGGTTAAGGGCCTTGCTTAAGGGCTCATCAGAGCAGAGTCCCTATTGGCATTTACGGGAATCGAAACGGCAACCTTCCAATTGCCAGTGCAGATCCCTAGCCTCAGAGCCACCACTCTGCCTAATATACTAACTTTAGCATGTTAATTTAGATTGTACTTTTGCTGTTTACTTCAAAATTAGTTCACAACCTGTTTTGTTCCATTTGCATTATTGCTTTTATTTTTTATTTATTTTGAGTTAATAGTAATGGCTTGCCATCAGATATGATATAGAATTACTGTACTCTATTTTGGTTTGGAGGTTTGATTTATTGAAGTCTTATAACTTAATACACAGAAATGCAAATATGAGCACACCTGATGTGTAATATTAGCATATTTCACCATGCAATTACATATTTATTTATTTATTATTTATTTTCTTTAGGACACCATCTTTGTTAGCAGCTCTAGACCTGGGTATCCCACAGTGAACAAAAGGATTGAATTTGAAAGGTATTTCAGCTAATTCTAAAAAGTAGTATAAACAAAACTGTACCTAAAGGTATTAGAGAAAATTCTTTGCATAACAGTATCGCTGTACTTTTTAGAAAAGTGAATGAAATAAACATTCAATTTTATTTACTAATATAATGGAGACTAGCCAGAACTATGCTCAAACTAAACTCCTAATATCACAATATAAAATTTGACAAGACATTTAACACTACTATTATAATTGAGATTAGAATGTTTTATATTTTAAATTTTGTTTGAACACTCTTCAGTTTTCAAATACTGATAAAATTTCAATGTTAATATATAATATACAGTGTGTATAGTGTATATACTGTACTGTATCACATATCTGTGATCTGCTTCACACAACTGAGAGGACCTTTGCAGATGTTTACCGACTGGCTGACCAATCACATGTGTTACCTGGTAGGTAACCATCCAAATAATCAGATTGCGACTCAGACCTATGAATGTAATACTCCGATCTCCACCCTGTCAATTAACCGAACCAACCGCGGTGGTGCAATATCTGAGGGTTTGCTTCAGGTGCCGATGTCTAAGGTTCAATCACTGCAAGAGGAAGCAAAAGTATGTACACCTGATAAGCCTCAATTAGGGCGAAACACGTGTCATGTACTCTTTATATTATTTGGCAGGTACTGTATCACATTATGAGAACTGCCGTAATTCTTTATGGCATAAATTCAACAAGGTGCTGGAAACATTCTTCAGGGATTTCGGTCCATATTGACATAACAGCATTACGTAGTTGCTGCAGATTTGTCAGCTGCACATTTATAATGCGAATCTCGCGTTCCACCACATCCCAAAGGTGCTCTATTGGATTGATGTTTGGTGACTGTGGTGGTGATTTGAGTAATGTGAACTCACTGACATGTTCAAGAAAGCAGTCCGAGATGATTTGAGTTTTCTGACATGGCACGTTATCCTGGTGGAAGTAGCCATCAGAAGATGGGTACACTGTGGTCCTATGGACATCTACATTGTCAGCAACAATATTAAGGTATTCTGTGGCATTTAAATGATGCTTAATTGGTATTAAGGGGCTGAATGTGTGCCAAGAAAATATCCCCAGCAGCATTAAACCACCGCCATCAGCTTGAACCATTGATACAAGGCAGGATGGATCCATGCTTTCATGTTGTTGACGCCAATTTCTGACCCTTTCAATTTCTGTCACAGCAGTAATCAAGACTCATCAGATCAGGCAATGTTTTTCCAATCTTCTATTGACAATTTTGATGAGCCTGTACAAACTGTGGCCTGTACTTAGCTGACAGGAGTGGCAACCGGTGTTGTCTCCTGCTGCTGTAGCACATCTGCTTCAAGGTTCGGCATGTTGTGTGTTCAGAGAAGCTCTTCTGTATACCTTGGTTGTAATGAGTGGCTATTTGAGTTACTGTTGCCATTCTATCAGCTCAAACCAGTCTGGCCATTCTCATCTGACCTTTGGCATCAAAAAGGACCATAATTTAGAAATATAGATCTTTCTGAGGATAAACAGCTAGACAGTTAAAATTTGTAGAGGTTTGTGTTAGTCAAAATTGAAGACTGCATCTTGTTAAATTTAGCTTAATGTGTTTTAAAATGTTTATTTCATAGAGTGTATTCCTCAGAAGATTCTCAAGAAGTAGTATTTGCAGATGTGCGCCCTTTAATCACTTCACTTCTAGATGGGTAAACCTCTAAAATTATATTTTTTAGAACAACTTGAATGTTTTGTTGGTCTCTACTGAATGTAGTAAGTCAGCCTAAAGTTACTGAAATGTTACTGATTAGAGCTTAGAATATTATTTGCTTCTTAATTTTTTTAAATTATTATGTAACTTATGCACACAAACCAGATTTTTAAGCTTCATTAGTAATGCAGCTTCTTGCAAGGCTCATAAGCATGTAATATACAGTAGTTGAAAAAGAATTAAAAAAAATTGCAGGGTAGGTGCAGCAGATGGATGTTCTTCAAGTACAGACATTCCTTCCTTAGATGACCAACAATTTATTTTCTTAAATAAATGTCTAGGATGTATATTTTATTTATTCCTTATATGAGAACAAGGAAGTAGTGTCCAATTCTATATAAGGTAAACAAAAAGTGAGCACTGAGTAAGAAACCATTCTCTGTTTAGATTAATTGAACAGAGTGCATGAAAAGAAAAACTGGCATGGCATGCTGCAATCATTCCTTGGACATTGAAATAGACAGAAATAAAAAGAAGTGTAATCTGCACATTTCTTCTTTCTAGATAATGTCCTTTACATTCAATGTTTACACTATATTGACATCTTAATTTTTTTCTGCTTACTCTAATTTAGGGTCACTGGGGCGCAGAGTCTATTCTGATAGCTTTGAGTATAAGGCGGGAACTAACCCAGGATGGGTTGCCAGTTAACTTAAACAATCTATTTTTGTGGATGTTGGAGAAGAATGCACACACTGGGAGAATGTGCAAACTGCACACAAAACAGAAAATGGACACATGATTTGAGTACATTGCATGAATCCTTTAAGCAACAGCTGTGGCCACTGTGCCACACATTTTGTTTTTGGTAAAGCCCAAAAATAAATACAGAATTTGGCCAAATTTCATAAAATACATGTAGGACAAAAATAAACGTATGTAAAGGTTTAGGTTTTGTAAGTTTCAGAATGCATTCTGGGTGTTTTCACTCATAATATACTTAGATTTGTTTCTGTTGAAATATTTTTAAGAATTATGGCAGGTATTTATAACACTAGAAAACATTTTAATGTAGTGACAGTATTTATTTGAAATTATTCCTGAATCTAATGATACTTGCGTTACAGATATAATGTTTGTATAATGGCATATGGCCAGACAGGCAGTGGAAAAACATACACAATGATGGGGCCGCTTGGTGAAGACAACTTAAACTCTGAAGATCCTACAGAAGAAGGAATTATCCCCAAATCAGCTAAAGAGCTGTTCAAGTAAGAATTGTTGTTTTTCTATTATGATAGGACTTATATTCAGTTAAACTGTTACAAGTGACTGTGATTATAACTTTTTTGTATTTCAGTGTGTTGTTAAAATAGGCAAGATGTTCATCCATCCATTCCATAACCTTCTTAAGTTTAATAATAGAAAATAATAATAATAATAATAATTACTTACATTGATATAGTGCTTATCTGGCTGCTCAAAGCATTTTACACAGACAAGGGAAGAAACCACTTCAATCACCACCAGTGTGTACCATCCACTTGGATGATGTGACAGCTGCCATTATTGTACCAGTTCACTCACCACACTTTAACTATTAGGTGGTAAAGGAGTGAGAGAGAGAGAGAGCCAGTTAGGGACAGGGGATGATTAGTGGGCCAGAATGGACAAGGCTGTGAGGGGCAATTTAGCCAGGACATCGTGATAAGCCCTACTCTTTTCAAAAGATGACCAGGGATCTTTAATGACCACAGAAAGTCAGCACCTTGGTTTTATGTCTCATTTAAAGGACGACACTATATTTACAGCACAGTGTCCCCATCACTGCACTGGGGCGTTAGGATCGCCACACAAACCACAAGGTAAGTTCTCCCTACTGGACACACCAATACCTCTTCTAGCAGCAACCCTAGTTTTTCCTAGATGGTCTCCCATCCAGTTATTGGCCAGGCTTGACCATACTTAGCTTCAGTTGGATGACCTGTTTTGAAGTGCAGGTGGTATGGCTGCTGACACAAGACACAATAGTATGTAATGATACAGTATGTAGAAGGTAAGTTGGGAGCGTGTGCTGATAGCACATTGCCACACCCACCACATGACGAACCACCTGGACTGGGACCTGAGTGCAGCAGGTGACACCTCAGCACCACAGGTATGTGCTATAAATATAAATGCAGTTCCACCTAGAGGTCCATTATTTTGTTACAAGACCTGATAAGTTTTTTTGATTAACTGCAGATTTATTTCTGAAAGAGAAACGGGCCACTATTCTGTGGAGGTTTCTATTGTGGAAATTTACAATAATGAAGTGTTCGATCTGCTAGCAAAAGACAGTGATGGAACAGTGCGAAGCATCAAGCGGGAAGTTATCACAATGGTTAATGGACGGAGCAGTGTGCCATCTTTGACATATGAGTGAGTATTTTTATTACAGATTTCAAAACAGAATAGCTTGTTTCCTTCATTGTAGAGTTTTCTGTCATTATTCTGCCAAAATAGCAACATTTAACAGAGAACAGAAACAGGCTCAAATGCCAGTAAATGTTCTAGAGGAACAATCCCTTTGGTACGATTTCCTTCTGTTTGCTTGTTAGCCAGCCAAGGCTTAAATGTACAGACGTTTTAGAATGTCATAATAAGCAAGATTATTAAAGCTTACCCATTCCATTTGTAAAGCATAAAATTATTTTTTAACTATCATTCAAAACTGAAAATCCTTTTGGGAATTCCTATATTGAAGCAAAAAATGAGAAAAATAAAAAAAAGGAGTTTGTTTAATAGGAGTCCATTTAGTAAAAATATTAGTAGTAACAACCCCAGGACCAATTTAAAACTCAGTGTTTGGATTTTTTTTTTTTTTCCATTTGTATTTTTGTTTGCTGAAGATTTTCACTTTCCTGATCTTGTCAACATGTTTCCGGTGCTATAACACTTAAGCAGTTACAGTATTCTTGCTTATTGAAGACGCCTGTGCTTTTTGATATTGTACTTACCTTTATTTAAGTTAACACGGTCATTATACCTGATGTTCTGGCTACTGATCTCACTTTTCATACAAGCTTGTTTACGAAAAGCAGCTACTTGATTAATTACACAATGTAGCACATACACAGAACTGCACTCATATACAGAATCTTTAACCGCTTTGCCTTTAATTCCCTTCAAGACACGCTGATGTTTTAAATATTGTTTTATACTTTGTTACAAAGAGCATACCATAATAGCAACATTTGATTGCTGGACGAAATAGGTTTATGTTGTTTAGTTTCATTTTTTAATATTTTAAATAGTTCTTTTATTAGTAACCTCCTCTTCTAGCACTGTGTTTGAGTATGACTGACTAAATTTCATATGTATTTTGTTTCTTATTATTTTATCCAAGATTGTAGTCATTCACCTGAAATTTCTTATATGCCCTTTCTTCCAAAATTTGCTCACATCACTTTTTTCTGTAATGTTAATCAGTTAATCAATATGAAGCTATTTGTACTCTTAACTTGCCAGCTATATTGTGTCTAAAAGACAAGTGCCCTAGTATTTAATTTAAAAAAGGGCATTAACATTACAATAGGCTTCTGCATTTACTGTGTTTTACCAAAGAGACTGAAAGGTCATTTTTTCAGTCGTGCCTTAAAAAGGGTCTCTCATTCATTTTCTTAAAACTGATATCATACAATTGAAATTGATATATGTTAGATTTCTTTATATGGGTAGTGCCACAGATTGTTGGTATTATTACTGTAACATTGGTTTTAGGTCAGTTTCTTTATATGACACAGAGACCATAACATTTCAAAGTACAGTGGAACCTTGGTTCACGACCATAATTCGTTCCAAAACTCTGGTCGTAAACCGATTTGGTCGTGAACCGAAGCAATTTCCCCCATAGGATTGTATGTAAATGTGGTGTTATGGGTCCACAGCTCTTCCAGCAAAGGCCAGTTTGTTTTTAAATGAATAATCACCACGCTCGCGGCTTAGGAGGGGGCATGGTGACTGTAGCAAGCCGCAGGGCGATCTGCGGTGTGGGCGTTTCTCACCTAAGTGCACAGGTGAGAGACTGCCAACATCCATGATTGTTCCTGTAGCTAATGGGCTGCAGCTGCCATGTCCTCTCTGCATATATAGAGAAGCCCGAGACGGTTAGAGAGAGTACAAGAAAAGAAAAGAAAGGAAAGAGAACGGGAGGTTGTAGAAGAAAGCAGGAAGCAAGAGAAAGAGAGAGAGTGTGCTGGTGCGAGTGAGTGAGTGAGCATGAACAGGCAACCTGGGTGTTAGGCCGACATCCCAGGCGTAGTAGTTGTTGTCGCTCCCGCAGAGCTGTAAGAAGGACGGGAGTGACTGGAAGGTGGATGATTCTCCACGGATGACCGCGGGAATCAGGACTTGGGAATGTGGTGTCCACCACGTGAGAGCCTTGGCCGTTGGTGGGATTTCCCAGGTCACTGTCAGGGGGAGCCGACCGGAGCCAAGGATCGGAAAGGCGACTGACAGTAGCAGTAGCAGAAGTAGGTAGAAGGCCAGCTGTAATGAGAGCGTCCCTCCTGTTGAGTAGCAGGGGAGCCGCCAGGGTAAAGGAAGACACTTTAACGCTTTAACCTCGTTTTAAAAGATTGTTGTTTTGTGTATTTTAACCTCCACGTTTCATTTAATGGATTATTTATTTCTTGGACATTGCACTGCTGCACTTTATTAGAACACTGTTTTGGATTGCTGTGAATAAAAGCACTTGGCACTTTTAAACCATCCCCTTGCTCATTGTTATTGCCTCACTGTCTAGCTCATCGGTGACATTACCAACGGTGCTGGATTCAAGGGCTCCCTAACAGCCAATGGGAACATGGAGCCGAACCCGCATCGTCACAGTAAATACAATTAATCCGTTCCAGACCATATGAACTGTATGTAAATATATATTTTTTTAAGTTTTTAAGCACAAATATAGTTAATTAAACCATAGAATAACACTGAGAAAACCTTGAACAACAGAGAAAACTAACACTGCAATAGTTCACGCTATAGAGCTACCAACCGCTGGCTAAAAACACTTTTTTTTTTTTTTTAATGAGTTTTAAGCACAGGGAAAAAAATGAACATTTGAAAAAATCCGTAATTTAATAAACCACCAAGAAAAGTAACATTGCAACAATGCACGCTACGAACCAATCGCTGTAAACAGAAGTGAAAACAAAATCAAGCCCAGTGCATTCTTTAACTGCCTTCTCTACCTTATGAGTCCAGCCCCCTCTCCCTCTCGCTGCCCGTGTGTCTGCGTCTGTCTCTCTAGCGCTGCTTGTGTGTTTGCAGCTCTCTCTCGCGCTGCCTGTGTATGTGCGTTTGGCTCTCTCTCGCACTGCCTGTGTGTGTATGTATGTGTGTGTCGCGCTCTCTCGCTCTCTCTCTCTCTCTTGCTCGCTGCACAGGAAATGCACAGGGAGAGACTGAACATGTACAAACCGAAAGGGAAGCTGGCTTGTTCGTATACCGAGTGTGTGGTCATGAACCGAGGCAAAAGTTTGGCGAACTTTTTTGGTCGTAAACCGATTTGTACGTGTACCAAGATGTTCGTGAACCGAGGTCCCACTGTAAATATTGTGTGTCATTCTGATCTCAAAAGCATTTAAAATATTCGTTAATCCTGGGCAATTTATTTGCCTGTGAAGCAGGAGAACAGATTGTATACATTCATAATTATTTAACTGCTGTTTCTCAAGCTAAGCAGATCCGTAATTACCTCTTGTAAGTTTGTTTGTTTAACTTCCCACATAGGCGAGTAGAAAATGTAACTGAAATCATGTATTTCTTAAACCTTGGGATGCAACGCCGAGTGAAACATCCAACACTGGTCCACACTGACTCCTCTCGCTCTCACCTGATTGTTACCCTTACTGTTACAATGCACGGCACTACACCTAGAGGCATGGGTAAGAATTTTTTTTCCATCTAATTTTTAAATTATTGTTTGGTCTAACAAAAGTTACTTTGAACTGTTTATACTGAAATTTGATTGAGATGTCACAGTTTATTAGCCTTGACAATGAAAGCATGACTTCCTGGAGCTCATACAAGCTGAAATCCGACAAGTGGTGTTCATTTTCAACCACTGCATGCAAAGCAGTTTTGTCAGAAAAGTGTCCAGTTTTCAAACTCTGGTATAGAGAGGCACAAAAGTTAAGATATCAAGAAAAAGAAGAGCTCCTACCATACTCTCTTAATCATTCCAGCCTCCACTTCATGCTCTATACTTTGAGCAAGCTCCATGTAATACCACTCATTGTTGTATTTTTGTTGTATGACAAACAACACTCCATTAAAAGGAGAATGTAATTTTGCTTTTAAAGTATTTGATGTGCATATGGGTAACTTTTATATTTATTGGACCAGATTAACATGTTTCTTGACACTTAATATTTTTCTTTTGTACAGAATACTTGACTGTATGCAGCGTGAAGTAGTTTCATCATGATGAAAACACCTATAAGCTTACTGTAACAAAATTTTACCAAACCAAAAAAAAAAAAAAAAAAATCACTTTATGCAGTGCTTTTTATACACATTCACAAGATGAATACAATTAAAAACAAGTAT
Source organism: Erpetoichthys calabaricus (assembly GCF_900747795.2). Taxonomy (NCBI): domain Eukaryota; kingdom Metazoa; phylum Chordata; class Cladistia; order Polypteriformes; family Polypteridae; genus Erpetoichthys; species Erpetoichthys calabaricus. The sequence continues at coordinate 98,688,381 of NC_041396.2, read as the reverse complement.
GGTTGTAAGAATCAGCGCTTTCATACATTTTGATAATACATGTGCTGGTATTCTGGAAAATTAGACTAATAAAAAGGTCACTCACTTTTGGAATTTTCCATTACATTGAAAGTAAATATGTTGGCCTGTACATACCTGTATAGTAGCAGGGAATGTAGTGGTTAAAAGGTAAACCATGGTTCATCTCTGACAAAATATGTGACTGAATTATGATTATAAACCATATATGCCAACCACCCACAAGATAAATGTGGTGAGGTCTTTTGCAATACCAGTCTGGTAGATGAATCCACATGAACAAAACATAAGTAATGGAAACAGCCTCTTAGGATGTCATGAATAATGTGGCTTGCCTGCTGAGGAAGGAACCACAGCTCATTTGAGAGGCTGAAAAATACCACCTCAGTGAAGTCAGACTAATCTCTATGCATAGCATTTTCTCTGAAACCTGACATTTAAAATGAGGGTGGTTTCCTATTCTTGAAATTCTCCACAGGAGAGGCCCCCACGTGAGTGGCATGCAAAAGTTTGGGCACCCATGCTTAAAATTTCTGTTACTGCGAATAGTTAAGTGAGCAGAAGATGAACTGGTCACCAAAAGGCATAAAGACGACACATTTCTTTAATATTTTCAGCAATATTGCATTTTTATTTCCATCGCTCACAGGTACAAAATACCAAAAAAATTAAAACAGCCTGAAACAAAAGTTTGGTCACCCAACATGGTCAGTACTTAGTAAAACCCCCGGTTGGGGTGGTTATTTGCTTCTCTAGAAATCCAATGAGCAGTTCTTCCACAACCTCCACCATTCCTGTTAACTGCCATTTCTTAATAACTTTATGAACTGAGGGAGCAGCTACCTGCGAACACTTTGCTACTTTCTTGTAGCCTTCTCCTGCTTTGTGAGCATCAATTATTTATTTTTCAGAACTAGGCAGCTGCTTAGAGGAGCCCATGGCTGCTGATTGTTTTGGGAGTCAAGAGAATTTATACAGCTTTGCAATTTGCATCACCTTCAGTTTCTGAACAGTGATGTGAACAAGCCATAGTCCTCACAAGCTAATTAAGGTCTATGACCTTGGTAGAAGTTATCTGAGACCTGACGTATCTTGGGGTGCCCAAACATTTGCATGTTGCTCCTTTCCTTTTTTCACTGCACAATTGTACAAAACAAAAACAATACACTAATCTTTCATAAAATGCTGAAAAAAATGTCATCTTTAACTTTTGGAGATCAGTTCATCTTCCACTCACTTAACTATTCACAGTAGCAGACATTTTAAGCAAGGGTGCCCAAACTTTTACATGCCACTGTAGATGCTCACAAGCCATTTGATACTTTCCATAGAGACAGAAGTTGAGGCAGTGCATTAGAGAGTCCTGCTAATGTCACTGCCAAGTTGGAGACAGGAAACCTTCACCTACTGTTTACATGCATGCACATAGCTATTCCAAGTATTTCCAGATCATGAATTTAGCTCTCACAAAGGTACCAGCTAATGACTTCTACACCAGGAGGCTGCTTGATTCGAGTCAGACTGGTGTGTTGTTATTTGATGTCTGTATTAGTTACGTCTTGTATTAAAAACTTAATTTGTTTATACAGTGTATAATTAATTCACTATGTAATCAATGTCACTGTATAATCATTTTAGCCTAAATATATATTTAAAAATAAACAACTTTAATAGGAATAATAACCTTAGTGTGTTGTATATGTAAAATATATTTACCTTGTTACGTTTTACAGAATTATCAGATATTTGTGAGAGTTGCAAATCATGTTTCAATTCAACTGAAATAATACTTTTGTCAGTGGCCAGTTATTTTAAATGAAGTTTAAAACAATTAAAAACGAAATCATGATGCCTAGTTAAGTAAGGCGTTTCAGGAGTAAGAAAAACATGTCTCTGGAAAACTGGTCTTGTCAATAAATCTAGCACTTTTCTTAAATGCTAATCTCCCCGCCTTGTTTTTCATTTAAACCCTTCTCTTCAGAAAATGAACAGGAGTCATCGTATCACAATTGTTCTTCAATTAAAAATACAGAGGAATATGTCCAGCTTTCTCCACCAAAGCCAAATATTTTATTGGTGCCAGAACACTCGAAGCGTATGAAAATGAAATTAGAACTAGTTGATCTTGCGGGCAGTGAATGTGTTGGTAAGTAATTATTCACAAGGGATGGTATGATTAAAAATTTAATTTCAAAAAGACTAGAAAATCCTTTCTAATTTTTTTTATGTTTTATGAGAAGTTTTGGTTGCAGAGTAAGCAAACAGTCAAAATGAAGTGGCTTTACCTAAATAATAATTTGTGTTCTTTATTCCCTTCAGGATATTCAGCTGCTTTACCAGCTCCACCTCCTAATGGCAGAAAGCTAAAAGCACATATGCTTGAGGCAGCCATCTGTGTGCTGGGCTAGAAGTGTCTCTAATTGTACAGAGACAAGTAATTCATTATTATCAGTCCAAACTAGGAGTGTTATCAACCTGAGAATAAATAAATAGTTGTATTGTTTTCTGCTGTAAAGGTCTTAAATCATATGAATTCTAAAAGTAAACATAAAGTGGATATCAGAAGTGTACACATAGTTACTGAACTTTCAGTTTTCGTTGATGTTAAGGCTGAAATAATTTTTTGAGAAAATAAAGAAAAATCCCTTTTTACACCATGGCTGTATGAGTGTACACACCTTTATATGATGGGGTTTGGGTGACTGTTACACCCCAATATATAATTAAAGCGAAGTGAAGTTTTAGCTGTCTCACCAGCTATAGCAGCCTATGTCTTAGCACCCAGAGTGGCCTCTCACAAATAGTTGGGCAGGTGGGAACATTACAAGGATACCTATAACAGAGCACAGATTTTATTGTTACCATTTATAATGGTGGGTAAGCTTCACAAAATCTAAGGCATTAAAGGGGGGGGGGGGGGGTTGGACACAAACCATCCAAAGCATTGATGAAGATGTATTAACATTCTTTGGAAGTACATTAAAGGTAGTTGGGAGCAAATAGCTACCATACAGTGAAAGGAAGCATTGGTAAAGTAAGACATGTGTGATTTGTAAGACAGAGAGACATTTAACACTTCTTCTTTGCCAACATTTCTAGAACTGCATACTATAATTCTGCTTGTGCCTCTCTGAAATGTAACTCAATGCAGAAAGAAATGAAGCTGCACCACAGATATATTTGTATTCAAGCCTGTAGTGTAATTGAGCTCTGCTTGTATTCCTTACAGTTCTCTTTTTGTCTTTCTTCACCTTTATTCTTAAACATTCTTACATCACGTCAATTTACAGATGCTAGTTATTAAACATTTTTATGTCGCGTCAATTTACAGGTGCTAGTTAATATACACTGCCTGGCCAAAAAAAAAAGTTGCCACCTGGATTTAACTAAGCAAATAGGTACGAGCCTCCTATTGGATAATTACTGCATGGGCAATTATCTTTCAGCTGGCAACAAGTTATTTAACCCCAACTGGTGCAATGAGTTGCTTCTCATTTCTTAAACAACCATGTCGAAAGACACATCTCGTGGTTGTGGAAAAGATGTTGAGTCTGTTTGAGAAGGGTCAAATCATTGGCATGCATCAAGCAGAGAAACATCTAAGGAGATTGCAGAAACTACTAAAATTGGGTTAAGAACTGTCCAATGGGTCCCCACTATCCTTCCAGTTTTTAATAACGCATCGTCTTCGAGAAAGAAATGTGGCTGGAAAAAAATCGTGAATGATTGTGATCGGCGATCACTTAAACGTTTGGTGAAATTAAATCGAAGAAAAACAACAGTAGAACTCAGGTCTATGTTTAATAGTGAAAGTAAGAGCATTTCCACACACAATGCGAAGGGGACTCAAGGGATTGGGACTGAACAGCTGTGTAGCCGTAAGAAAACCACTAATCAGTGAGGCAAACCGGAAAAAAAAGGCTTCAATTTGCTAGGGAGCATAAAGATTGGACTCTGGAGCAATGGAAGAAGGTCATGTGGTCTGATGAGTCCAGATTTACCCTGTTCCAGAGTCATGGGCGCATCAGGGTAAGAAGAGAGGCAGATGAAGTGATGCACCCATCATGCAAGATCTTGGTGAAAAATTAATGCAACACTGGATGGAACTAAATCTTGTGACATTGCAGAAGCTTATCGAAACAATGCCACAGCGAATGCGTGTCGTAATCAAAGCTAAAGGCGGTCAAATGAAATATTAGAGTATATGACCTTTTTTTTTTGGTGTCGACTTTTTTTTGGCCAGGCAGTGTATTATTCACGTTTTTGGGATAATGTACAACATAGCGTCACTGACTGGGCAGGGAAGTGAATTCAGGTCACTGTGAAATGTGAGGCCCTGCTGTATTACCATATTGTAATTCCTGCATTAAAATGAAATTGCATTGAGTATTGTCACCACATAAACATCTGTCATTCCTAATGGTGATATTCAAGAGCCTGTTTAGTTGGGTCATTAATCACAGTGGGATTGTGATCACAAAAAAAAACAAAACTCTGCAATGATAAGCATGTTTCTGCTCCATGTGGAACAAAGTGAACATCAATTAGAAGATTGTATGAAACCTGTATCATGCGCTGCTGCCCTGCATGCTTTCAGACAACATTCCTGTTGACAGTAACATATTGCAGCGAGACCCAATTTTTGCCAAAGCTGGAAAGTTGTAATGTCATCATGGAAATATAATGATAAAAAACATGTCTTAATTCATCCATTTTCAATCTCACTTAAATCAAATTTAGGATTGTGGAGACTGGAGCTTATTTTAACAGCACTGGGTATAATGCAAAAGACACTCAGACACACTCCCCCAGTTACAGGACTGATTTAAAGTCCCCTGTTAAACAAACTTTCATGCCTCTTTGATGTCAGAGGAAGTACAAAGTCTGCACAGGCAGACTTATGGGTGAGATTCAGACTCAGAAGTGTGGGGATGTGTAAGAGTAGTGCTGTCCACTGTGAAATTGCATCACCTAGTTAAAAAAAGAAAGAAATGTGTACTAAATATACCAAGTTTGTAAGCCTCATCATCTCTGGCTTGAGAAAGCCCTGGTCTCACTTTGCTGTGCCTTCAGTGTGACTTGGACTTTTCCAGTGTTACATCATACATTTAATTATTTGACTGATACTTTTATCCAAAGCAGCTTACAATATTTGTGATACAATTGGTTACGTTTCTTTTGCATTTCCAAGTGGAGCACAGCCATGTGACGTGACTTGCTCAGGGTTGCGCAGTGGTGGGATTTAAACCCAAAGCCTTAACCACTGCACAAACTCCATTAAATGTGATTTTTTTCCGTTTATAAACAGGTTAGGTAGAAGTTGGGTTGATAAATTTTCAAATGGTGTGAAACGGGGTAATTTTTTCTTGTTATTTGCTTTGATTTCTGTGAATTTATTTTTTAAATATTTTTATGGTACCTACCTATTTTTACCTTTTAATGTAAACTTGTTGTCTACCCCTCAGTAATATAGTATGATCTTGTCTAATTTGGTTAACCTCTGAGTAGTATTGATATTTTTTAATGTACTTTATTCAGTTGTTAACAGTTACAGGTTACATTCATCATATTATATAGATAACATCCTTTAGTTTACTTAAGTATGATTGCTATTCATTTTGACAGGCTTCTTAATATTTACCACAGCATGCTTTTACAGAACTGAAAATGTTTGAGATACAAGAATTAACTTTAATTTCCCCCCCTCACAGCAATGTCTGGTGTAACTGGTGCGGCCCTTCTGGAAACCTCTTTTATTAACCGCAGTTTATCAGCCTTAGCAGATGTACTTGGAGCGTTAGCAGAGCAAAGACCTCACATACCATACAGAAACAGCAAGCTAACTTACCTGCTCCAGGATTCCATAGGTAAACAGTTCTAGTCTAACCATCATTACTCTGAAATGCTGTATATTTGAATATGATAAAATATTTATTTACCTGAAAAGAAAAAAAACAAAACTTTACTTTTGGTGTAATTGTTGAAGTTATATTGTGCACTGTAGTAATATTTAATAATAATAATACATTTTATTTATATCGTGCCTTTCCGATGCTCAAGTTACATTTTGTACATTTACGCATTCATCACAAAAGAAATAACACAAATGGTACGGTTTTAAGAAACTCAATCCTTTAAAACCATCACCTCTAGAGTAATTTTTCAAGTGTTTCGTTGATGAAAGGTTTGTGCATGAAATGCATCCTGCTTCCTAATAGTTGAACAGTAGACTGAAACCTGTTGATTTGAAAGATCTTTTTATGGCATGTGCAGTATTAACATTTTGTTGGCTTCGACCGGCCTCCCCCTTTGAGATGAAAGTGTTTCTGATAATGTTCTTTGTTTCTTCTCTAGGAGGAGATGCAAAATTCCTTGTGTTGCTTTGTGTTTCACCTTCTCAGAAGTACATTGCTGAGTCACTTCAGAGTTTATATTTTGGCTGTCGAGCACGTCAAGTTCAAAAAGGTCAGCCTAAAAAGAAGAATGCAAATGGCTCTCTTAAATTTCGATGAACATTGAACAATACCTTATTATACAGATTTTCAGGGTTTTAAAATCTTGTCCCTCAGTCTACTTCACACTTTATATAGTGTTTAAATTGCAAAAAGCCTGTTATCTTTTTTATTTATTGTTATTAATAACCAGCCATAGCAATAAACAACCAAAACAAGTCCAAGTTATTCCGTCCCATTTGTTTGTGACCTTTTCAAATACAGTTGAAGTTGTTATGTAGCAAATCTTATAGAGACTTCCGTATCTGTGAATGTAGAAACTGTGTTGTTAGGGTAGCCATTGCTACTGTACATTTTCAAAAATAGTGTTCACAATCAGCACTCAACTTGGCAATGCCTATATATTACTGTGTCTACTGTATTACTATGGATTTGCAAGCAATTTACTCTAAATGCATTTACCACATTATACAAAAAGTAATTACAAATTACCATATAGCGTTTTTGTCACATGCTGTAGATGCTTTTAATAGTTGGTATAGAAGAGTTCCAGGGCGTGCGATGGTCAGATATCACTTCAAACTGCAGCTGCATTGAGTTTACAAGTAAAGTAAAATGGAGCATTTAAATTGATCCTGTTGACTTTTGAAAATTGTGCATCATTTATCCCAATAGTAAACATCTTTCTCAACCACTCACTTGTTTCCCATTTTGAATTTATAGTCAGTCAAACAATAGTTTTTATTATCTCCATTCATCTTTCCTCACTGAAGTGAAAATCTAAATATTAGATTAAGCTCCATTCTCTTTACATCCCTCTGACAAAGCCATATTTAAATACACCTATTGTACAAAATAAAATCAAAAGATAAAAGCTTGTGCCCATTAAACAGTGTTTTCTCACTCACCCTGTTTAACATTCTTGGTCTTCCAGTAGGGGGCTCCAGTTTCCTAGCACAAGATTTTGGGATTAAAAATGGTTTTCGTTTGATTTAGTACTTTTAGAGAAGTATGCACACCACCACAGTAATATCTAAACAGCCTTCTGACTTTATTTTACTTTTTCGCATTGCACTCCAAAATAAATTAAGTGAAATATGATAATTTACAAGACAAGGTCTTTCATACACATGATAGTTGACAACGAAAAACAGCAAGAAGATTCTCCAAGACTAAGAGTGACTTGAATATGTGCAGTGGTAGGCAGGCAGCTAATGTGAAATGTTTGGATTACTGCAGATGAGAGGCAATGAAGGTGTGTGTGACTGTATTAGCGAAAGGAGCACTAGGAGTAGTGCTCATGTTATGACAGGTTTATCTTCCCAAAATCTCTCTTCTGGTCATCTTCTGGACCAGTGTCCTCATTCTGCTTAGAATCTGGTGGTTTCTTGAATTCTGGTATTTGTGCAGCCATTTATTCAGAATCTGTGAGCTTCCAGTTCCATAAATCTGTTGTCCTACTTTAATGCATGCTCTGCTCAGATCTCTTATATTTGGGCCAGCGGAGGAGGAGGAGAAAAGCAAACCATGCCCTCTGCAGTGGTACTAACTGGATGTTTAGAGCAGATTATACAGTTTGGTCCATAAATAATTGGACAGAGACAACTTTTTTTCTAATTTTGGTTTTGTACATTACCATAATGAATTTTAAATGAAACAACTCAGATGCAGTTGAAGTGCAGGCTTTCAGCTTTAATTCAGTGGGGTGAACAAAACGATTGCATAAAAATGTGAGGCAACTAAGCATTTTTTAACACAATCCCTTCATTTCAGGGGCTCAAAAGTAATTGGACAATTGACTCAAAGGCTATTTCATGGGCAGATGTGGGCAAGTCTGTCGTTATGTCATTATCAATTAAGCAGATACAAGGCCTGGAGTTGATTTGAGGTGTGGTGATTGCATGTGGAAGATTTTGCTGTGAACAGACAACATGCGGTCAAATGAGCTCTCCATGCAGGTGAAAGAAGCCATCCTTAAGCTGCGAAAACAGAAAAAACCCATCCGAGAAATTGCTACAATATTACGAGTGACAAAATCTACAGTTTGGTACATCCTGAGAAAGAAAGCAAGCACTGGTGAACTGAGCAACGCAAAAAGACCTGGACGTCCACGGAAGACAACAGTGGTGGATGATCGCAGAATCATTTCCATGGTGAAGAGAAACCACTTCACAACAGCCAACCAAGTGAACAACACTCTCCAGGGGGTAGGCGTATCAATATCCAAGTCTACCATAAAGAGAAGACTGCATGAAAGTAAATACAGAGGGTGCACTGCAAGATTAAAGCCACTCATAAGCCTCAAGAATAGAAAGGCTACATTGGACTTTGCTAAAGAACATCTAAAAAAGCCAGCACAGTTCTGGAAAAACATTCTTTGGATAGATGAAACCAAGATCAACCTCTACCAGAATGATGGCAAAAAAAAATATGGAGAAGGTGTGAAACAGCTCATTATCCAAAGCATACCACATCATCTGTAAAACACGGTGGAGGCAGTGTGATGGCTTGGGCATGCATGGCTGCCAGTGGCACTGGGACACTAGTGTTTATTGATGATGTGACACAGGACAGAAGCAGCTGAATGAATTCTGAGGTGTTCAGAGACATACTGTCTGCTCAAATTCAGCTAAATGCAGTCAAATTGATTGGGCGGCATTTCATGATACAGATGGACAATGACCCAAAACATACAGCCAAAGCAACCCAGGAGTTTATTAAAGCAAAGAAGTGGAAAATTCTTGAATGGCCAAGTCAGTCACCTGATCTTAACCCAATTGAGCATGCATTTCACTTGTTCAGACAGAAAGGCCCACAAACAAACAGCAACTGAAAGCCACTGCAGTAAAGGCCTGGCAGAGCTTTAAAAAGGAGGAAACCCAGCATCTGGTGATGTCCATGAGTTCAAGACTTCAGGCTGTCATTGCCAGCAAAGGTTTTTCAAACAAGTATTAGAATTGAAAATATTATTTCGAGTTATTTAATTTGTCCAATTACTATTGAGCCCCTGAAATGAAGGGATTGTGTTAAAAAAAAAGCTTTAGTTGCCTCACATTTTTATGCAATCGTTTTGTTCACCCAACTGAATTAAAGCTAAAAGTCTGCACTTCAACTGCATCTGAGTTGTTTCATTTAAAATTCATTGTGGTAATGTACAGAACCAAAATTAGAAAAAAGTTGTCTCTGTCCAAATATTTATGGACCTAACTGTATACAGTCGCAGCAGTAGCACACACTTTGACCTTTAGCATCCAGGACATCTCTAGAATAAAAAGAAAATTTTGAAGGATATGCAGGCACAAAACAATGCAAAGGAGGTTATGTCCACTTCTAACTGTGACATGGAAAAAAACAACAAGTATTGCAATTCCGGTTAGTTTGCCTCCCAAAGACCTGAAGGCATTTTTGGGGGTGTCAGCAGCACCAACATCTAGCAGCCAAATCTGACTTGATGTCTTCAGTAGCCTATTGAGACTCCTACACAACAGGGGAAAATGTAAAAAGGAGTGCAGGATTGAATATCCATCCATCCATTTTCCAACCCGCTGAATCCAAACACAGGGTCACGGGGGTCTGCTGGAGCCAATCCCAGCCAACACGGGGCACAAGGCAGGAAACAATCCTGGGCAGGGTGCCAACCCACCGCAGAGGATTGAATATAAATCTGTAAATGCTAGAAACATGCTTGTGTGTTTGAGTAGACCAGTGTTTCCCAAACTCAGTTCTGTGGACCCCCTGTGGCTGCAGGTTTTTGTTCCCACCAAATTCCTAATCATTGACAACACCTGATAGCACTGATCTCATTTAATTAGCTGGTATTTTTTTTCTGACATTCAGAAAAACACTATAGCATGATTTTTACTTTTATAAGACATTTTAAAAATATTTCTGCTTTTGTTATAGATTTAAATGCTTAACTCTCTTTTGTTGATTTCGTTACACTTTGCCCTTTCTCTGTGCAGTTTTTCCCCCTTTGTTGTATCTTAATAATGACAATTAAAAATGAGCAGAGCAGACACCCAGGCAAACAACACTGAAAAATCAAAGGCTGCAACTACTTTAGCGTCAGACCCACTAATTAGTAAATAATGGATTAATTAAACAATTAGAACATAGAACATCTAGAAAAGTAGAATGAAAAATCAAGATGAAAATACTGTTAAAAAAAAATACATTATCCCTATATAACTGCTTGGTACATTTTAATATTTTTTTTTTTTAGCAAACTAATTTCTATATTGTTCCCTAAACACAGAACTTAGGAAATATTAGATAGATAGATAGACAGATAGTTCCGAGTGGAACTGAAGAGTCGCATAGTGTTGGGGATGGAACGATCTCCTCAGTCTGTCAGTGGAGCAGGACATTGACAGCAGTCTGTCGCTGAAGCTGCTCCTCTGGCTGGAGATGATACTGTTTAGTGGATGCAGTGGATTCTCCATGATTGACAGGAGCCTGCTGAGTGCCCGTCACTCTGCCACAGATGTCAAGCTGTCCAGCTCCATGCCAACAACAGAGCCTGCCTTCCTCACCAGTTTGTCCAGGCGTGAGGCGTCCCTCTTCTTTATGCTGCCTCCCCAGCACACCACCGCGTAGAAGGGGGTGCTCGCCACAACCGTCTGATAGAACATCTGCAGCATCTTATTGCAGATGTTGAAGAACGCCAGCCTTCTAGGGAAGTATAGTTGGCTCTATCCTTCCTTACACAGAGCATCAGTATTGGCAGTCCAGTCCAATTTATCATCCAGCTGCACTCCCAGGTATTTATAGGTCTGGACCCTCTACACACAGTCACCTCTGATGATCACGGGGCCCAGGAGGGGTCTGGGCCTCCTAAAATCCACCACCAGCTCCTTGGTTTTGCTGGTGTTCAGTTGTAGGTGGTTTGAGTCGCACCATTTAACAAAGTCATTGATTAGGTCCCTATACTCCTCCTCCTGCCCACTCCTGATGCAGCCCACGATAGCAGTGTCGTCAGCGAACTTTTGCACTTGGCAGGACTCCCGAGTTGTATTGGAAGTCCGATGTATATAGGCTGAACAGGACCGGAGAAAGTACAGTCCCCTGCGGCGCTCCTGTGTTGCTGACCACAATGTCAGACCTGCAGTTCCCGAGACACACATACTGAGGTCTGTTTGTAAGATAGTCCACGATCCATGCTACCAGGTATGAATCTACTCCCATCTCTGTCAGCTTGTCCATAAGGAGCAGAGGTTGGATGGTGTTGAAGGCGCTAGAGAAGTCCAGAAACATAATTCTTACTGCACCACTACCTCTGTCCAAGTGGGAGAGGGATCGGTGTAGCATGTAGATGATGGCATCCTCCGCTCCCACCTTCTCCTAGTATGCGAACTGCAGAGGGTCGAGGGCATGACAGACCTGTGGCCTCAGGTGGTGAAGCAGCAGCCGCTCCATGGTTTTCATCACATGTGATGTCAGAGCGACAGGCCGGAAGTCATTCAGCTCACTAGGATGTGATATCTTTGAGACTGGGGTGATGCAAGATGTTTTCCGAAGCCTCAAGACTCTCCCCTGTTCCAGGCTCAGGTTGAAGATGCACCATAGAGGACTCCCCAGCTCCAACGCCCAGGCCTTCAGCAGTCGTGGCGATACTCCATCAGGACCCACTGCTTTGCTGGCACAAAGTCTCCTCAGCTCTCTGCTTCCCTGGGCTGCTGTAATTGTGGGTTGGGGTAGACTCTTTCCTATGCTGGTATCAGCAGAAGGATGGGTGGAGGGTGCAGTACTCCGAGGTGAGAGTGTGTTAGGGTGGTCAAACCTGTTAAAAAAAGTTGTTCATCTGGTTTGCTCTCTCCACATCTCTCTCGATGGTGGAACCCCGCTTCGAGCTGCAGCCAGTGATGATCTTCATCCCATCCCACACTTCCTTCATGTTATTATTCTGCAACTTCTGCTCCAGCTTTCTCCTGTACTGCTCCTTTGCCGCCCTGAGCTGGACTCGGGAGTTCCTTCTGCATGCGCTTGAGCTCATGCTGATCACTGCCTTTAAAAGCCCTTTTCTTCTGGCTCAAAAGGCCCTTGATGTCACTTGTAATCCATGGCTTGTTATTAGAATAGCAGTGTACTGTTCTTACTGGCACTACAATGTCCATACAGAAGTTGATGTAGTCAGTAGTACAATCAACAACCTCCTCAATGTTCTCACTATGTGATCCCTGCAGGATATCCCAGTCCGTAGTTCCAAAGCAGTCTCTCAGAGCCTGATCTGCCTCAGGGGACCACTTCCTGAATGAGTGTGTGGTTGTAGGTAGGACCCTCACTCTTGGTTTGTAGTGAGGCTGAAGCAAAACCAGGTTATGATCTGCTTTTCCAAGCGCAGGCAGCGAGGTGGCGCTGTATGCGTCTTTAACGTTTGCATGCAGTAAATCAATAGTCTTATTTCCCCGGGTGTTACAGTCCACATACTGGGAGAAGGCAGGTAATGTTTTGTCCAGCGTTAAATGGTTGAAGTCTCCAGCGATTAGCACAAGCGCCTCGGTGGTGCTACGTTTGTAATTTAGCAACAGCTGAGTGGATGATGTTACCCGCCCGAGGAGGGATGTATACAGTAACAACAATGACGTGTCCAAACTCTGGGCAAGTAATAGGGACGCAGACTTAAGGCCAACAGTTCGATGTCCTGTAGCAAGTGGAGATTTTAACGTTAACATATCCAGAGTTGCACCATCTTGTATTCACATAGAGTGCGAGTCCTCCTCCTTTCCGCTGCCCGCAGGTATTTGCGTCTCTGTCCGCTCTAACTGTGCTAAACCCGGGTAGCTCCACGTTAGCATCTGGGATGTTAGTTGTTAGCCACGTTTCACTAAAACACAACAAACTGCATTCTCTGTAGGTCCTGACATTTTTCACCACCGCAGCCAGCTCGTCGATCTTGTTTGGTAGTGAATTCACATTTCCCAGGATCACAGAAGGCACCGAAGGCTTGTAGCACCACTTTCTCACTAAACAGTTGACTTTTATCTCAGCACCGGCTCTGCTGCCACGATACGGCCTCCTTACCTCATCAGGTAAATAGAGGACCACACCGGCGCGGGCATTTGTTCTCAGCGTTTGTTGTCAGTTCACTTAAATAGCCCAGGAGTCCAATACAACAAGATGAACCAGTAATGTATAAAAATGTCACTAATAAAAAAGCAGGTTACAATTAAATCTTCCCTTCAGTATAAATACACTGCTCCAAAAAAAAAAAAAAACTAAGGGAACACTTAAATCACACATCGGATCTCGATGAACTAAATATTTATGTGAAAAATCTTTACAGAGTAATATTGTGTCATTTTTTGAGAACAAAATGACGTAACAATGGTCAGTGGAAACCAAACTCACCAACCCACTGAGGGCTAAATTCAACATCACACCGAAAATCAAAGTCAAAAATTGAAATCCCAGGCTGATCCAACTTGAGTGAATTTCATCAAAGCAACTCATAATGTGACGCAGAGTGTGTATGGCCCCCATGTGCATTTATACACTCCCAGCATCATCTGGGTATGCTCCTGATGAGACAGAGGATGGTATTTGCCATCCTCCCAGCTCCCAGAGCTGGATCAGTGAGCTCCTGGACAGTTTGTGGCGCTACTTGGCGGTGTTGGATGCACCAACACATAACGACCCAGAGGTTCTCAATTGGATTCTGGTCTAGGAAATGTGCAGGCCAGTCAATAGCATCAATGTTATCGTCATCCAGGAGTCAACTACACACTCTGGCCACATGAGGCTCTGAGGATTTCATCTTGGTAACTAACAGAAGTCAGGGTACCGTTGCCTAGCATATGGAGGTCTGTGTGGCCCTCCAAAGATATGCCTCCCCAGACCATCACTGACCCGCCACCAAACCAGTCATGCTGGGTGATGTTGCAGGCATCTCCAGACTCTGTCATGTGTGCTCAGTGTGAACCTGCGAAAAGAACGGGGCATCAATGGCGGAAGTGCCAATTGTGTATCCTCTGGCGAATGCCAATCGAGCTGCATGGTCCCAGTAGAGGATGTGACAGTTTGGTCAGAAGTATTCACACCAGTAGCCAGCTGGAGGTAATTTTGTAGGATACTGGCAGTGGTGCTCCTGTTCCTCCTCACACAAATGAGCAGATACTGGTTCTGCTGCTGGGTTGATGTCCTTCTACAGCCCTGTCCAGCTCTCCATCTCCTGATATCTCCTCCATGCTCTTGAGACTGTGCTGGGAGACACGGCAATCCTTCTTGTGACACCACTGTGCCATCCTGGAGGAGCTGGACTACCTGTGCAAGTTGAATTGGCCGCAGGTACCGCCTCGTGCCAGTAGTGACAAGGACACTAGCAAAATGCAATGCTAAAGAAAAATCAGCCACGAAGGATAAGGAGAGAGCGATTGTCTGTGGCCACCACCTGTATATCCATTCCCTTTTTGAGGGTATCTTGCTGTTGCCTCTCCAGTGCACCAGTAGTCACTTTCATTTGCACCAAAGCAGATGAAGCTGATTCACAATCGCTTATGCTTCCTAACTGGACAGATTGATATCCCTGAAGCTTAATTGACTTGGTGTTAGACTGTGACGACTAAGTGTACCCTTAATTTTTTTGAGCAGTGTATATTTATATCTATATTTTTAACATTATACAGTTTTGTATTTACCATATAGTTATAATAATTTAACAAAAACTTTACAAAAAAGTAAAATAAAATTTTTATTTTTAAAAAAAAATTGCAAAGCATTTACAAAATAATGACCTTTTGCAGAGAATGACATATTCACGGAGACAGTAATTACTGACGGCAAAGCACAGCAGGAAGCAGGAGTCTCCCATAACGTGACACATAATAGCCATTCACGCCATATAACATTGCTGGTTTTTTTTTTTTTGACAGCCTTCTTTATTCCGCAGTTCCGTCAAATCTCCAGTACCTTGATGTCTGACATTTGGCCAAACTATAACCCTGTTAGGCTCTTTGTGGTATTTACATTTTTTTCATGTTTCTGTCTTTACCAACTAATCCTTTTTAGGAATGAAATTAGAGCACAAAGTGATTGAAATTTTGGTTTTGGTTCAGTTTAGAGGTATAAAGAACTTTTTGGTCCCATTTTTTCCTTTGTCTCTGCAGTGTAAAATACTAACAAATAATTATACTTTGGTTTATTGTACGTATGCTACCTTGATTAGCACTCGGACTACATTCCTAGTATGTGGTGGATTAATTGGGGTCTGAATAAAATGGTTTTATTAGGTCAGTCAGTCATTTTCTAACGTGCTTAGTCCTGAAGGGTCGCAGGGTTCTGCTGGAGCCTAGCACAGGGCACAAGGCAAAAACAAACCATGGACAGGGTGCCAGTCCATCACAAATGTCATACTGTATTCAGTGATAGGTGAAAATACAAATACAGTAAAGAATATAATTAACCAATTTTTTTTATTAAAGTCACTGCCTGCAATTGTATTTTACACAAGGGGCTGCACGGTGATGATTTACATTACATGGTATTAGCATATACTTCATGCATTTTTGGATCCGTATATAATGTTACATACAGATTACATTGATACCTGGCATTAAAATGCATCTCCAGCGACCAACTCATTTCCAGGCAGAGATCACATCCAGAGGACTCCTGACATATGTGCAGCACTCTTATTATATACAATATGGAGGTTTGTTAGTCACAAAGCTGTGAGGGGCGTATGGAGGACAGCAGCTGGATTTCACACAGGCCCGGCCCATAGCTGCCATTCCCTTCACTTGGGGGGCTCCTTTCCTTATATAGATTATCTGCTTAATTTTGCATTTTTTCTTTCCTGTTTACTTGATTGGTTATATTTGAATAGAAAACATATTTGCATTTACATTTGTGTTAAATGTGGTCAACAATCCATTTCTGACCACCTCCATATGTGGTTTGATTGTCCCCATTATGATTGGGGCACCAATATGTTTACAAGTTGGTAACACGCAGGAGCCTCCAGATGATGTAAAAGCCAGCTGAGAGAGAGTGACGTGATTAATTGTTGGAAGATTTTTTTGTAACCAGTGAGCAAAGGATGTTGGCCAGGGATTGTGCCTTGTGTATTCATAAGGGAGAGCAGCTAATGGCTCTTACATGACTTGCTTTAAGAAGAATGTGATGAGCCTTTTGAATTAAAGTGGTCACATCCATGATTGTGTCAAAGAAAGAAATTGGCAGACACAAAATAAAGCAGTTTGGGTAGAAGGCCGTCCAGCCTCTGGGTCTTACCTGTACTCAGTAGTTTAAAGCCTCTTTCTGTACAGCTAAGGTTTCCTTAAAGTGAAGTCCCTTCCCAAGTGCAACTGGATAAGGTGAGCTTATTGAGAAATCTATTATGATCTGGTTTTGATACTGAGATGGATGCTGCCTCTCCTAAATGGTTAGTCGTCTGTCACCGATATCTTGTGAAATGTAGAATGTAAATTATCCATGAGTGTTTAAAGTAGCATACAGAAGTTATTTGAATATTTTTATAAAGCAATACATTTTCCCAATATGTCACAAAAAATACAAATTATAAAGGGAGTAGAAGCTGAAGAAAAGAAATGTTGTGTAGGAGAATCGTTGGATATAACAGCCAGCCTAGAAAAGGTGCCATTGCAGAATGCAGACAGGCCTCAGTTATCTGCGAACATTTAGGAGTTACTTCTCCGTCGCAATCCATTGGCCTAGGCACTTGGCCACTGTTGGGTACTTTTAAAAATCCTGCCATTTTAATCCTCTTATTGTACAGCTACCTCTGATGACAAACTTTCTTACAAAGAACTAAAGCCTCAGAACGCACCTACATTGTTAACTGAGGTGATAATGGAATGTGCTAAAAAATAATCATGCAGTGAATCTGAAACTCTCCCCTTGAATTAAAACTGCATTCTGCCAGGTATTGCTGTTAGCTATACGCTGCCACCATAATATGGTATTATCACATATACTGGGTACAGTCAAATTTTAACATACATCGCCACTCTCATGTGGTGATGGCATCAAGGTCAACAAGTGTATGAAAATACAGAACTTCATTTTAAGAGAAAAGCATATCAGCTGACCTGTTGCACCCCATTCTCCCCATTTCCACTGAAACCTTGTAGAAAAATCTGAGATTAAACACCACAATATTTAGAACTGTTCTAGAGGACTATGCTGGTGTTAGTGACTGGTCCTTGAAGTGACATACTGGCTGATTCTTGGTCCAGGTCCCACGCTGCATAAATAATTCTAACAATAATGTGGAATTTATAATCCTTAATAAACACAACAAGATGTCTTTACTGTAGCAGGAATTGAGAATTGTGGAGTTTGGAGAAAATTCTGTTTATAATCAATAAAAAGAACAGACAGATCACAACACAATTAAAGGGTTATTTTACACAAATTAGTAGATCCAGTAAGAAACTGGGAAACAAAAAAATACAGCTGAACTGTTTAGTTATTAACAATAACAACTACTGTAGCTACAGGAAGAATTTCCCAGTAACACACAAACTGTGAGAGAGCAGTGGAGATGACCATCAGCCATGTTGGTCCAATTTCTGACAGTAATATTGGAACCAGCTGTTCCACGGGGTTAGCACTAGAATTACCAGAGCCTATGAGAAAACTCGTAAATCCGCCCCACCTTAAATCCATTCGCACCTCTTCGCCAGCGTCTTTTGTCCTATAAATGTGCCGATTAAGACAAGCAGCCTGCTATTCCTTCCCCCTACCGTCGCAGAACGTGCACAATGTTCTCCCAGCTCATGCCTTGATTGATCATCTTGGAGTGAACTGCTGGAGTTTTAGAGTGGAAATAATAGATTATTTGGAACACATGCATTTCATGTGTGTTCCGTTTCTACAGTAATCTGTGTAAACACATTGTTAAAACAGAAACTTTTTCATATTTTAGTAATAAATGTTACAAAATCTGCAGTGGGTTGGCACCCTGCCCAGGATTGGTTCCTGCCTTGTGCCCTGTGTTGGCTGGGATTGGCTCCAGCATACCCCCGTGACCCTGTGTTCGGATTCAGCGGGTTGGAAAATGGATGGATGGATGTTACAAAATGTAGGCATAAACTATAGAATGTGTGAAACCTGAAGTCCAAAGATCAAATTAACACTTTCACAAAAGGTTCAAGGACGATACAACAGCTTCTGTGTTGTAGCGGTAAGATTTGCTGACTTTGTAATCAAGAGTCCCTGGTTCGATCCCGACTGCCTCCTGTATTTGCCGTTTTCAGTAGTGAGCTACTGTTATTGTTAATATTGTACCGTACATACATACATTTGTTTTGCATCTGTAACAACCGCTGTACATTTACAGGACTTGTAAAAGTTACCTTTTTTTTTTTTTTCACTTTTATTCTCTCAGTCATGACCACGGTGCATACTAAAGCCCCTCCACTCAGGGATCTGACGCTGATAGTTTTTATCTGAAACTGGGACTAACTGTAGATGTGAGTGGTGTTTTGAAGCAATGGAACTGGACATTCTCTGATCTGGAGGGATAAAAGACATATTGTAGGTATATATGATATTTGCAATGAAGGCATGAGCTGGGAGAACTTTGTGAACGTTCTGTGACAGTGGGGGGATGGAATAGCAGGCTGCTTGCTGCTTATCTTAATCGGCACATTTACAGGACAAACGACGCTGACGGAGAGGTGAGAACGGATTAAAGGTGGGCCGGATCTACGAGTTTTCTCGTAGACTCTGGTAATTCTAGTGTTAAGAAGTGAGCATCAGGAGATGTTCAGCAAGAGGGTAAAGCAAACTTCGAGACTAAGAGAATAACCTCTGCTGGATGTAACTGATGGGCAAAGAAGAGAGGAGCACAAGCAGAACTATGAGGCGGAGGAGGAACGTTAATGGACAGTACATAATTTAGAAAGCTGGAGATAGCAGACCATTGACATTCTACATGTCATGCTCAAGCAACAGAAAAAAATAAGAAAATTGTGCAAAGAAAGATACTTCTACTGTCCCAAATACATTGGGCTGTGCATTGGTGATGTCTCATATCATACCACACAGAGGGCGTGTGCTAAATCTGCATCAGTACAGCAGTGGACATTAGACATACAGTCAGGTCCAGAAGTATTTGGACAGTGACACAATTTTCATAATTTTGGATCCGTATGTCACTACAATGGATTTGAAATAAAGCAATCATTGTGTGACTGAAGTGTAGCAGGTAAAAGACCTGGAATTGATTCCAAGTGTGGTATTTGCATTTGGGAGCTGTCACTGTGAACTGTCAATGTGAGGTCCAAAGAGTTGCCCATGCAAGTAAAGCCAGTCCATCATTAGGCTGAGAAAACAAAACAAAGCCTTAAGAGAGAGCGCAGAAACACAAGGAGTGTTCAAATCAACCATTTGGTACATTCTTAAAGAGAAGGAACGCACTGGTGAACTCGATGACACCAGAAGGTCTGGAAAACCACAGAAGACAACTGTGCTGAATGACTGCAGAATTCTGTCCTCAGTGAAGAAGAACCCCTTCACAACATTTAGCCAAACCAAGAACACTCTCTGGGAGGTTGACCTATCATTACCAAAGTCTACAATCAAGAGAAGACTTCATGAAAGTAAAGATAGAGGGTTTACCACAAAGTGCAAACCACTGGTAAACCTCAAGCAATGGAAGGACAGATTAGACTTTACCAGAAAACAGTTTTTTTAAAGCCTGTCCAGTTCTGGGACAATGATCTTTAGACAAAGGAAACTAAGATCAACATATACCAGAGTGCTGGAAATAGTGGAGTATGGAGAAAAGAAATGGCTTGGGATCTGATGAATACCACATCATCTGTGAAACATGGTGGAGGCAGTTTTACAGCAAGATCATGCATGTTAGGAGAATGGAATTTGGTCACTAGTGTTTATTAATGATATGACTTCTGGCTGATGTAGCAGGATGAATTCTGAAGTGTACAGGACTATACTGTCTACTCAGATTCAGCCACATGCTACAAAACTGAAAGGATGACACTTTACAGTACAGATAGAGAAGCAAAGTAGTGGAATGTCCTTCAATGGCCAAGTCAGTTCAACTGATCTCAACCCAACTGGACATGCATTTCACTTGCTGAAGACAAAACTGATGGCAGAAAGTTCAACGAACAGGCAGCAACTGAAGACGGCAGCAGTAAAGGCCTGGCAAAGTATCACTAGGGTAGAAAGCCAGTACTTGGAAATGGCCATGGGTTCCAGACTTCTTTACAATTTGGATTTTTGTCCAAATATGTAAATAATCATTATATTTATGATTGTTAGTTTGTCCAAAATACTTTTGAGCTCCTGAAGGTAAGAGGACCATGTATAAAAATGTCAGTGTTTCCTAAACGGCCCATACAATATTTTTGTTAAACCCTTTGAATTAAAGCTGAAAGTCTACACTTCAATCACTTAATGATCGCTTTGTTTCAAATCCATTGTGGTGGTGTATAAAGACAAAACTTTGAAAACTGTATTACTGTCTAAATACTTCTGGACCTGCAGTAGCTTTCCTATTGTATTTGTGTTGGTGTTTTGATATTTACATATTTTTGGCTACACAATTAAATTGAAGTACACAGGTCAATATTTCGAATATCTGATGTAGCTATTCATGCTTATTATGTACTTCTACCTCATGAAGTAAATCATTACATTCTGATAGATAGATAGATAGATAGATACTTTATTAATCCCAAGGGGGAAATTCACATACTCCAGCAGCACCTTACTGATACAAAAAACAATATTAAATTAAAGACTGATAATAATGCAGGTGAAAAACAGACAATAACTTTGTATAATGTTAACGTTTACCGTCAAACCAGCCCCCCCCAAATCCCCCCCCCCCCCCCCCCGGGTGGAATTGAAGAGTCGCATAGTTTGTGGGAGGAACGATCTTCTCAATCTGTCAGTGAAGCAGGACAGTGACAGCAGTCTGTCGCTTAAGCTGCTCCTCTGTCTGGAGATGACACTGTTTAGTGGATGCAGTGGATTCTCCATAATTGACAGGAGCCTGCTGAGTTGTCAGGAGTGTTTAGTGTCATTGTCTGGCTGAACCTTTTCATCATTACTGAAAATGCTAAAGAATCTGAGTAGGTATTAGAAACCTATGGATTACCTGGAAAGGAGCACCTGACTCAATAAAAGGTACATGGGGGGGGCTAACTACACCCAAAAAGACAAAAGTGCACTAGCAAGAAGGGGAGAAGAAAGGCAAGGAACAGCGGCAGAGAGAGAGAGTTGTGGATATTATGGGGAAAACTGCGCTGCCAACAGGAGAAGTCAGATGAAAGGGGGTTCATTCATGGAAGGTAAGAGGTCTTAGATACACAGAGGGTCATTTTAACTTTTTATGGAGAACATGGTAGAGGGTCCGTGAGGAGAGGAGGTGATGTGGGACAGACATTTCCGAATACTCAAGTACCGCTCTGCATAACCCTTCTAATAACAGACTTTAAAGAAAAGATAAAGGACATTCAAGTGACCCTGTTTTCACTCTCAGTGTTGCTTGTCTTATTCTCTCTTTATTTTTGGAGGGTAATCTGTCAGTTTGGGGGGGAGGGGGGTGCTGTAGCACAGGATGTGTAAATAGCTGATTTATTAGTTTACAGTAACAATTTTATTACAGTCAAACATTCTTCTTCTGTTGGTGTGCTTTGTACTTGTGTGGCCAAGTAGGAAAACCGTGCAGGTCACTCGTACTCTGGATCATTTATTTTTTTTTACTTTCTGCTGCATATGTATAATATATATTCAGAAGCGGTACAAACATTTCTGATGAACACCCCGTATTAGGGCGACTTACATTAATTGAGCCTTTTTGTGTTTGTGTCCTTCCTTTACTGTATTTCTTTAACTTTTGTTTGGTTTTCTAAATGCCACACACAGTCACTCACACTTGTTATTTTAATTGTGTCACTGCAGTGTGCTGTGTTTGAAGGAGTGCGTGACACTGATGTTATTTTTTTCACTGGCACTTGTAATAAAACCAAATTGCTGCTTTTACAACATTTTTGTGCCACCTACTGCTCCATTCAACCATGACTCCAGATGTCTGCCTGGGGTCCGAGTTTGTGCAAAGCTGCCATTGCACGGGGCATCCCACAGTGCCCAAGTGAGAAGTAATGGCTGGGGTAGTCCATCCTAATCTGAGGAACAGCTGATGGTGAGGAGTTTTATTGTGTTCAATAAACCTTCTCCAAATCGCATTAGCCTCATGACCTGCCACAGTAAGTTCCAGCTTGTATGATCAAACGCTGTCCATGCACCCACTTTAAGGAGTGCTGCTGGGAGAGGCAGCTTTGTGGACCTAGCTAGGAAAAGGCTGGACGACCTGATCAAGTAGTGGTAGTGCTGTCATGCATGTGGAGTACAGTGAAAACGTCTCACCAACATACAACACAAAACTACTTTACCATGATGAACAACCATGTATTAAAATACATCATTTTATTTAATAGAAGACACAAATCAGCTCACCTGAAGTGCTCCTTCCTCCCATTTCCATGTCAAATGTTCAAGATACTGTGGTGGTGTCGGCACCCTGCCCAGGGTTTGTTTCCTGCCTTGCACCCTGTGTTGGCTGGGATTGGCTCCAGCAAACCCCCGTGACCCTGAAGCTGAGATATAGCAGGTTGGATAATGGACGGATGGATGGATGTTCAAGATATGGCCCCTATTACCTGACTGTTTAAAATTAAATAAAAAAAAGACACGCAAAGCAGTTCATGGCACAGCCCCCCATCACAGCCGCGACCTCCTCTATCTTCCCTTGGCTTGGATACAAGAATCAGTGTCTAGGCTTTGTGCAATATCTATGTGCACAGCTCTGGTTGTTAAACACGTGAAGATTACGCCGTACCCCTTGACTAGACTTCGTCCTCTTTTGACTAGAAAGGGGCCAAAATAACCGACTCCTACATTATAGTGAACGGTGGTTGATCGGGCGCTAGGCGATCTTCTGGCAAATCTGCCATTTTTTGCTCACCTGCTTTTGCATTGTATCTTCTGCACGTTGTGCACTTTGAAATTATTTTTCTGATAGCTGAGTTTGCTTGAGGTATCCAGTATTTCTGTTGTAACTGTGTGAGCACCTAGTTGCGCCCACAATGTCCGATTAGTTATGAATGTGCTGCAATATGAGAGAAGCAACATGGGAATGCTTGTGAAGAATTGCAGGATGTTTAGCTTCTTCGGGCATTGAGGCTTTACAGAGTCTTCCTCCAACTGTCAGTATTCCATCTTGTATGATCAGGTCAAGTTTATAGATTTGAGTGTTCTTTTTAACACCTTAAAGCCTTTAATTCTTCTGGAAATTCTTGTTGACTGAGGCGGATAAGCTCTGTCTCAGCTTTAACTAAATCGTCTAGAGAAATTGGACTTGTTTTTAAAGTCAGTTTATACCTTTTCATGTGCTTTGTGATGAGTGGTTTTTGTTCTTCTGGATTACTTTTAGTCAGACTGACTTCTAGTTGGAATGTTTTTCTTTCATTTCTTAAGTTCAGTTCTTTAAACTTGAGGAACCAAGCCACTGCTTTCTTCAAGTGATGCCAATCTGAAAAGTAGGTGATTAGTTTGTTGATGGGCTCGGTTGCCTCCTCTATTCTTGTCATGTTGACTGCACAAGTTTTAACTTCTGGATCATCATCAAAGAGTGAATCGTTCGGTTGATCTGGTCATTTTGGCCACTCATGTTTGGGCTTCAATAAGAAACTTGGACCTTTTGACCATGTGGTGCTTTTGAGAAAGTTTTCTATGCTTAGCCCTCTGGATGCTTGATCAGCTGGATTAAGGGCAGATGTGACATACCTCCACTGTGAAGGCTGTGAATGATCTCTGATCACAGAGATTCTGTTGGCAACGAAGGTCTTGAATGGAGTGCACTCTCACCATTCTGTTGGTCCTTTCACCCTGTTGCAAGCTAATACCCATGGGCAAGACTGCTTTTTCCTGTAGTGCTGCCCAGATATGGAATGCCCTGTCAGCTGCTAAAGTATTACAAACAGTCATAGGGTGGGGGTTGAATTGAATTTACTTTTGCTAAGTTTGACTTTATTGTACAGAATGTTACTTGCTTTTAACACTTTAGAGAGAAACAGCCCAACCAAAACTGCACACACTAGTGTATTAATGAAGTTAAGCGTATCTTCACTTGATGTGTGCCCTGTAAATCTTGCGGTGTATAACCCTCACCTTGCTGGGGTTGGTTTAAGTTATACAATGTAGTGGTGAGGCCTCCTCTGGTGTACTGTGTGCAGTTTAGTTCTCCAGGGTACAAAAAAAAAAGACATAGCAGCACTGGAAAAAGTCCAGAGAAGAGCAACTGGGCTGATACTACAACAAAGAGGTACAAGTTAAGAGGAGTTGAACCTCACATGTTTAAGGTATTGAGATTAAAGGAGGACATGATTGAAGTATTTAAAGTTATAAAAGTAAAGAATTAGTACAGTGGATCCCAGCTGTTACTTTAAAATAAATTCTGCAACAACAACACAGGAGGCCAGCTTGGAAACCTGCGATAGAAATGTTAGTTTTTCTTTTCATGCAAAGAACCACAGACACGTGGAATAAATTACCCAGGAGTGTGGTAAAGAGCAGGGGCCTCATGTATAACGCCGTGTGTAGAACTCACACTATAACATGGCGTAAGCACAAAAGCGGGAATATGCGTACGCACAGAAAAATCCAGATGCAGAAATCTGTGCGCACGCAAACTTTCACGTTCTTTCACTACATAAATCCCGATCAGCGTGAAAAGTAACGCACGTGCACACGCCTTCTGTCCTGCCCCAACTCCTCCCAGAATTACGCCTCTTTGAATATGCAAATCAATATAAACAGCCTTCTGTGAAAAGACAATGGGAAAAGCACAGGGGAAAATATAAGAATTTCAGCAAATACCAAGTGGAGGCAAAGAAAAAATGTACTATTTGTTGGTTTAAACAGTGGTATAATCAACAAAAGGAAATTGATCGAGTGACAGTGTCGGAGAAACTTGAAAGCTCAAGTTCACAAAGTTGCACAGTACCCGAAATAAAAAAGAAATCACATATCAAAGTTGGCGTGAAAAGGCAAGTCGTAGCCCACCGTCTGAGTGTCATATGAAAGCTTATTAGGGTACGGGGAAAAAAAAATAGGCACACAGTGGGAAAAAACCACGAAATGTCAACTTCAATTTCGAAATTTCCACTTTAATCACGTAGTTTATTCTGTCATTAAAGTAGAACATCATAAACTTCATCTTAAAATCGTTTATTTTACTAGTTTCTCAAGTAGCACGTTAAATGCTTTGTTCTGTATTTGATCTTCTATGTGCTCTGTGTGTGTGAATCACTACGTGTTTCCGTTCTTTCTCTTTCTCCGACAGGACACAGAATCCATTGCATTCGTGATAATTTATTACAGAAGTACTGTCTCTTTCAAACGTACTAACCTCCAATTCCTGTCCTTACTTTTCTTTCTCCAAATACCCAATCGCCACACAATCAGCTCTGTAATAGACGTTAAGCCATTTGTAAGCTTAGAACGCCGATTCTTCAAAACTTTTAAGGAACATTGAAATATCTTCATAGTACATGTTTAATTATTCTACCCATCTATCCTTCCAGTGTCGCGTCAGCACCAGCAATAATACAGCGCAAGGCAGGAGCTATCCGTGAACTAGCTAGCGCTGCGGCAGCATGTCCTCACATGTTTAATTATTAACAATACAGATTATTTAAATAAAGTTAAAGTTTTATCTGTATACTATAAGCAACATATTTTGCTGCATTTCATCTTAAAAATGATATCGTCATCATACGCGCTTTATAAAGTGGCGCAGGTTGTGCAATATTATAACTGTAGTGCAAGTTTACAGTGAGGTAATTGTACTTATAAGTACAAACAGTTCTACAAGGAGCACCTGATGGACTGATTGAGTGCGTTTAGAGTTCTTGGGATGAAACTGTTTCTGAAATGCGAGGTCCGTACAGGAAAAGCTTTGACGCGTTTTGCCTTGGCTGAGGTAGTGTGTGCTTGAAACTGTATACCGATATTTCTCTTTCCGATCAGCTGCTGCTGTGATTCCCCACTCAGATACAGTGATATAAATACTCCGAGTGGTGCAGTGAGAGTAATATGGAAAAAGATGATCCGCTGTGGCAACCCTTAACGGGAGCAGCTGAAAGAAGAAGAAGATACAGTGAGCGTAACAACGCTATAGCAGTTACGGTATTTGGAATACTATGGCTATTCCCTGGACCATTATATTGCTGCAGGTTAATTACAATCAGATGCATTACACTAATAAACAATATGCAGTTAATTTCAGTGTATTTATAAAGCCACATGAGGAATGTGGGTCTAAGAAAGAAAGGGTAACCACACAAAAACAGTAGCACTGCTTTGACGCTGGGTGCCGCCAGTCTGCAAAACCGAGCGGAGAAATTGCGTATGCCAGGGCATGAGGTACCGTGGAAATGTGCGTGGCTTTACGCCAAGTTTAGGTTTTATACATCGCGATTTGAGTGTGGAAACATTTGTACCCAACCCAACCGTTTATAAATGAGGCCCCAGGACTGTAGGGGCTTTACAAACTCGACTTGATGTTATGTCGGACAACTGAGCTGAATAGGATGGAAGAGCTCATTGGGTTGAATGGCTTGTTCTCGTCACAACTTTTCTTATGTTCTCAAGTTTTATCACCCTTACATATGATGGGGCTAAAATTTTCAGTTGATTTTCTCAAAGTCTAATAAATGCTTACTTATTCCACACGCCAGTGCAAAGTCACAATCCAACCCGAACGAAAAGTACACAGGATTGAGAAATCTGTGGTCTCAGGCTAGAAAATAAAAGGACAGCAAAAACATGAAATACATACAAAGATAGTTTATTAAAAATAGGTTGCAAGTGAAATACAGTAGAAATTATAAACTACAGCAGTTTCAATGCTTTCAGTAATAAACACACATTGTTTGATGAAAGCACTTTAGAACTCATAGCACAACAAACCCTGAAAGTCCTATAAAACCCAGACAGACACGCAAATTGTCCTCCAAAATCTTGTGGTTTTTTTGTTTCCTTTTTTTTTTTTTTTTTTTGGACAGTTTTCCATTAGTTTGCAGCACAGGGATAAATAAACACATTACAGGAATAAGACTTCACTTAGGTAACAAGAGAAGCCGCAGAGTTGTTTGGGGGGGCAGGCACAAATGACGTCCTTCGAGAATGTGCTGCAAGACTCACTGCCTGACAGAAGATCGTACAGACAACATAGTAAAAACGCACCTTCTATTTTCTTCAAAATAAGATTATTTCATTAAGTGTAAAAGAAGAAAAAAAAAAACAAAACAAAAAAAAATATATTTACACACCAATCTTCATTAAACATCTGCAATCATTATCTTACAAATTTCATTTATTTATTAAAGTGAATTGTCGCAGCTAAGGCAGTGAATGTCTATTCTACTATCCAGTCTTGTAGTGTGCATACACCCCCAAGTTCAAGTGGAGGCACAACAGTAAAATGCTTCCAGAGGATCCAGTTCAAAGCACTCACACACGCCATACATTTGGTAGGAATAACTTTAGTGTCTTTCACAAACAAACAAACAAATATAACAAAAAATACCCAAGTTTGTACGCAAAGAGCAGCGTGGCAGCGGTGCTCACCGTCACAAATAGCAGACTGCTGCCAGCCGGCCACCAAGACAAGCCCCACAGAGCTGGCCTCACACCCACTGCCTACTGCTGTGACGTCTGGGAATGCAAGTCACATTGCGGGCAAGACGTTCAGCCAGACACACTGTGAGCAATAACTACTTAGGAATGTAATAAGCAAAAAGACTGCATTCAAAAGATTCCTACGGACACATCCAAACCATAACAGCAGTCTTCAACGAATAAAATTAAAGCACAGTAAGTAAAATGCATTATTAAAAAAAAAAAAAAAGTTCATAACCAGGTAATGTGAAGGCCATTAAGACAGTCAGAGAGTAACATAGCTAGTTTCTAGTCTCTTAACTTTTGGATCATTTCCTTTCTTTTTTTACGAATTTGGCTGATTTAAAACGTTATTCCTAGGTGTCAGAGGCTCAATCTGTTCCTGTGAAATGAACTCTGTCTGAAGCAATGTGCTCCTGGGCTGTGAACATGGCAGCACTGAAATATTCTATCCTTAAAAAGAGATGCAAGCACCACTTTCTTTTTTCCTCTCTCCACAAAATCAACATGATGTCTGCCACTGATATGCTAAAGTAGGAATGGCTGGTTTCCTGCCCCAGCTTGAGTTCATTTCCAGATCGGTGACCACACCGCACGCAAACATGACACGCTGACCTTCACTCAGACTAACCAGTGAAGACTGGTACCATTGAGAACCACAACAGGATTCAAAAAATATTGAAGAAAAGTCCCTCCTAATGTGGAGATCCAGCTCGGATCCAAAGAGCTCAACTGCTAAATAATAAAATAGACATTACAAAAGATTTTGTGTCATTGTAAGCTATTATGGCCTCGTTGTTTTTTTTTTTTTTTTTAATCTTAGCATTCATTAACCCCAAATCCTTAAGGTTCTGCCCTACGCGAGATTTTTCTGTTTATTAAAACATTGTACAGTGCTTTTAATCTGAGAATTTCAATGAGACAAAGCAAAAATTGTCTTTCAATATTGCAACAGTAAATCTAAATCATATTTAACAGTCCAGTTATTGGGGGGAAAAAGTCAGAATCATACTATACAAAGTGAAAGAGGTGTTCCTCTGCCTCAGTCTCGCTAAGGCTCCAGTTTTTATTTCGTGTTCAGCTCATTTTCCAATTCCATGAGTTTTCTTGAGGCTTTCACCTTGTTGGATACATCCTGTCCCTGGGAAAATAACCTCTGACGTTCCTTAAATGTTAGGCTTTCTGGCGCTTCCCCAATCACACTGGCATCTTGATCTTGGCCACTAAAAACAGATAAGCGAGCGTTAATTGAGCATTTTTATTGTTAAACAAACCAATACATCTGCTGTGAAAAAGACTGTAGCGTGTGGAAATAAAACACAGTCCATCTTAATAAAAAAAGTGTCTTTCCAGTCTCTCTCTCATTCCAACAAAGGCTGCATCATAATCAAAAACCTGGACACAAACAGATGAACATACACAGGCCTGGCCCGCAATAGAAGTAAAATCCTGCAGTACTTCTTTATATTCCCTGCTTTGTGACCCAATTAATGCAAGGTATCGGCAATATACTAATAACCCAATTGTGCTTCACTCACTCAGAATATGGAACCAATGTAGAAAGCATTTTAAGATGGAGAAGCTTTTATCTGTGGCACCTCTGCAAGAGAACCACCTCTTTCAACCCACGCAAACATATGTAGTTTTTAATATCTGGAAAAGATTTGGGATTAAATTACTTAGAGATCTTTATATAGACAACATCTTTGCATCCTACGAACAATTACATTCCAAATTTAACTTTCCAGCCACACATTTCTTTTACTATCTTCAAATTAGGAACTTTGTTAAACAGAACCTGCCCGATTTTCCTCATCTTGCACCCTCCTCTATGCTGGAAAAATTATTACTCAATTTCAAGGACTTAGACACCATCTCTGCAATATATAAAGTTATTTTACAGTCCCTCCCTTTCAAAGATCCAAGAGGACAATGGGAAAAAGATCTCTTAATCAATACAGTATATCAGAAAAGGAGTGGAAAATAGCAATGAAGAGCTCCATATGTGCAAAGCATACAATTATACAACTAAAAATTATATATCAAACACATCTGTCTCGCTTAAAATTGTCCAAAATGTTTCCAGGGCAAGATCCAACCTGTGAACGCTGCAATCAAGTCCCAGCCTCACTGGGTCACATGTTTTGGGCCTGCACCAAATTAACATCATTTTGGACCACAAATTTTTAAGTTCCTTTCAGACAGCCTCAGAGTCACAATCCCTCCTAACCCACTAACAGCTGTGTTTGGTGTTCTTCCAGATGGGGTTAAAATGGAGAAGGACAAGCAAACGGTGACTGCATTCACTACACTATTGGCACGCAGACTTATTTTGCTAACTCTCCTCTTTTAAGTCAGTGGGTAACTGATGTTTTATACTACTAATATTCAGTCAGAGGATCTGTACAGAATTTTTTTCAAAACCTGGCAGGATCTAATCAATAATATCTTAGAAATAAGCTCGTAATGCACTGAGGCAGCAATTATCTCCACATTTCTTTTTCTTCTCCATTTATCTCTATTGCCCTATTAAACTCATCAATTTAGGTATGTCTACAAGCTTTAAGTTTTACTCTGTTGGCCATGCTCTCTCTCTCAGGGGTGGGGGGTGACATGTTTTCAATCCTATCTTTTGTAAAAATTGATCTATTTGTACGGAATGATTACAATAAAATTAATAAAATTTATAAAAAAAAGGCTGCATCATAATAACTTGTAGTAATAAAATGCATTGCATTTATCATTCCAACAGATGGTGCATCACAAATATTTGTACCCTAAGTTCTTGTCTATAAGCCGGACTCATGTATTAGCCGGAGACCAAAAATCATACGAATTTTTAAAATAAAATCGTATCATAGATAAGCCGGACTCATGGATAAGCCGAACGTACTATAACCTATAACTAATAGAAGGGAGGGAGGTCAGTGGTCTCACTCGCGCCCATTTAATTTCTTTAAGGGGGGAGAGAGTGTGAGATATTGCCGTCTCTCTCACTCCCCGCATGGCGCGGTTGGAGCGGCCGGAGCGCGTTCTTTCTGCTCTGGGCGTCGCCGAGTCAACACGAGCGCGTAGCGGTCATTTAAATTGTGATTTTATATGTAAGCATATTTAAATATATATCGCGGGTTTCTGCGGACAATGGGTCTTTTAATTTCTGGTACATGCTTCCTCAGTTGGTTTGCCCAGTTGATTTCATACAAGGGACGCTATTGGCAGATGGCTGAGAAGCTACCCAACTTACTTTCTCTCTCTCTCTCTCTTGCGCTGACGTAGGGGGGTGTGAGCAGGGGGGCTGTGTGCAGCTGCTTCCTGAAAGAAATGCTGCACGGAGCTTCGCATACTTAAAAGCTCAAAGGGCACGTATTGATTTTTTTTAATCTGTCTCTCTCTATCTCTCTCTCTCTCTCTCTTCCTCTCTCTTCCTGCTCCTGACAGAGGGGGTGCGAGCTGCCGCCTTCAACAGCTTTGTACCGGCGGTGCTTCGCATACTTAAAAGCCAAAAAGCCGTATTGATTTTTTTTTTGACTGCTTGCTTTGCACTCCTTTGAAAAGGAAGATATGTTTGCATTCTTTTAATTGTGAGACAGAACTGTCATCTCTGTCTTGTCATGGAGCACAGTTTAAACTTTTGAAAAAGAGACAAATGTTTGTTTGCAGTGTTTGAATAACGTTCCTGTCTCTCTACAACCTCCTGTGTTTCTGCGCAAATCTGTGACCCAAGCATGACAATATAAAAATAACCATATAAACATATGGTTTCTACTTCGCGGATATTCTTATTTCGCGGGTGGCTCTGGAACGCAACCCCCGCGATGGATGTATAAGCCGGACTTATGTATAAGCCGATATTCTATTTTTTCATTTTCACAACTTTTTTCCTTAGATAAGCCGCGGCTTATTGACAAGAACTTAGGGTAGTAATAAACGGCATTGCATGTCATTCTAAAAGATGGAGCACCACACACATACTGTATTCATTAATAAAAGGCATTGCATTTGTCATATCAAGAGAGATGGCACATCACAAACATTTCATCGTAATGAAATGCATTGCATTTGTCACTCCAACAGATGGCTCATCACAAACATTTGTATTAATGAAATGCATTGCATTTGCCATTCCAACTGATGGTGCATCACAAACATTTGGTGTAATGTATTTTATTAATACACGTTTGTGATGCACCTTCTGTTGGAAAGACAACTTCAATGCATATTATTACTACATGCATTACAAAATACATTCCTCAACTGAGGGTGCACTGCATATGTTGAGGTGTACGTTGATTACTTAGATTTCAACCTGTCTTAGACGGGTAGCACAGCTAGTCCACTCATAAACAGATACCCACTAGTTGATGTCTTAAACTGTTTTCCTGCTTTCCTGAAATCAAACTCACTTTCATTTGATTATTCTAATTATGGACATTAGATGTCCTTCATTAACGCAGACTGAACCTCTTTGGTCAGGAGGGGTGACACCATATTTCAGACTTAACTTGTATTGTGGCCTAATGAAACAAAAGTTGATCATTGACTTGCCCTCCAATTACAAAACTACTTTCCATCTAAAATACCAGAACACAAGGAGTCAATGTGCTCTGTGAGCCATCTTCATGTCAAATGGCTTAGTGAGATATTCACTTTCATTTGTGGTGTCTGCATTCGGCAGTACAAGGAATTACTACTGTGAGGTGTCTCCAGACCAGACCAGTAGAACAAACCAGAAATTCACAGCCATGTAGATAACTTAGATGTCCTTATGTCGAAACTAGAGCAGCACATGCCCTTCTCTGCCTGGAGGAGACAATCGGATGGTAAAAGGCATTGGTTTCCATGCACCTTCAGCAGATTCGACAATGGATGGATGCCTGTAAAACCAGAGGTCAGTATGCTAGAGACTTCTTTTCAAAACTCTACCTCACCACGTTCTGGGCACAACAATTAAAGGAGCAAACTCTATAGAACAGAGTGCATTAAAAAGAAAAGAATAAGGAAATGTAAGCAATTAAAAATTAGTAAAAATACAAATACAGATGTGACCAAAGCTATTGGTACTCTTTCATTATTTATAAAAGAATCACAGTGTCCTATAAAATAAGCTGATACTGACCAAGTATTTGGCATCCACCATTTGTATTCTGTATTCCACAGACCAGACACTTTACTTTTGGTTTAGGACTTAACATATATTTAAAAAATAAAACAAATTAAAATGGCATGAAAAAATAATGAGATCTCTAATTTTATATTTTGTAGCACTCCCTTTTGAGGCAATAACTGCAGTCAAGCTCTTTCTGTAGCTCTGAATGACACTTGTTCATTCATTAACTGGCAATTTGGCCAACTCTTCTTGTGTAAACTCACATTCTGTTAAGTTTGATGGGTTTTTTCTTCCAAATGCAAGTTTCAGCTCATTCTCTAGATGTAGGTTTTGGGTTTTATATACACACACACACACATAACATGTTTTCCTCACGCTCATCAAGATTTTGGCAGAAATTAATGCCAAGAAAAAGCTGTATGCAACATTTTTTGATGCCATTCGAACGCACATCTGACCAAATGCAAATGGTCTGATTCTCTGCAGTAAGCAGAATAAACACTCGCCCGATGCTACAGACGGCAGAAAAACGTTCAGTTCAGATGTCCACGTGTACAGGGCTTTAAGGGGTCTCATTTTAATTTTGTCCATGGTTATTGTTTTACTTATTTATTTTTTTAATAACGTCTTAAATAGGTCTTAAATAAAAACAAGCATGCCTGTTCTGTGGACTATAGGAAAAAAGAATGGTGGAGTCATATTACTTTTGTGAGTTCCAACAATTTTAACAAAAAATTGTGATTGTTTTCTAAACAATTAAGGGGTACCACTACTTTGGTCTCAATTCTAGAATAAGAAAATACAAAGTTCAGCTTCAGTAAATCTGGGCTGAATAAAGGACCCGTAGCCAAAGGAGTCACCAGGACTGAGCCTGGGAGGTCACTGGCTTAGATTACAGCTATCATTAAGTCACTCAGAGTTTTCTAAGTGTCACAACTGATGACTCATCACTCACAGGGAATCGCTCAGGGCCTAACCTTTGTTTTATGACCTCACACAATGAGGCTGGCCAAAAACTTGGCACCTCTGAATCAGAAAACAGCAGCCCACCCAGCTGAGCTAAAGGGGATGTGGGAGTGTAGTGAGGGGCAGCAAGGCTGCGAATGAACACACTGAATATGACGCCCTCAAAGTTTCAAATCGGAGGCCTACTGGCACATCCAGCTATGTGCCATTACTGTTATGTCATTTTTCATGGTCTATTTGCTAAGCATTTAAATAAGCTTCACTTTGCACATAAGACTCACAATACAAGGACACCAGTCTCAATGCATTGGTTGCCAGCGCAGATTAGAACTGCGCAGGGTATTAAATGGTTAGTCCGTCTTTATTTCTAATAATTCATATGCGTTTAAGTGCACATATAAAATGTTATCACTGTATGATAGTCCTTCATTTTTTATCCTGTATTCCTCACTTACAGAGTGTCTACATGTATGACCACTAAACACGGGCACACTGAAAATAAAAGCTCAGTGTGTCTTACTGTCTGGAATTCTGAAAACTTCTCAGTGAAACATCACAAAGGCTGGTGGACTCCACCTTAAGACAAACCTCATACCCGCCCAAGTATGGAAAATTATTTGTTGATATCGTATGGATGGGTCTAGGGTTTGGTCTGGCGACAGTTTCATGGCAATTACTTGAATGAGTTACACAGCACAGAGACATGTAATGCATGAACTCAGAGGAGACATTCCTTCCCACACCTATCCAAAAAGCCAAAAAAAAAACCTGAATAAGAACATTCATAAATAATTAATATTGAACTCTTCCATGTAAAGTGATTTGTTTTTAATTTAACAAAAACAAAAAAGGGCATCCTTTTCCCAGTGTGTTAGGAGGCGAGTTAGGGCTGCTCCTATTGAGCAAGATGAGCTACAATTAACCTACCATAATAGACCTGTTGGTGGTGCAAGTTGGCAGCACAAAGGAAATGGGGTTACTGGAGCAAATGTTACGAGTGACATGGGCATCAGCTATGGCAGAAACAAGAAAAATGGCAAGCTAGGCAAACTGGGACTGTGGAATTATAAAGCTGACAATGGCACCTGACAAGCACCATACTAGGAGGTTTTTTGCAGTACGTTTTGAGACTGATGTGACAGAGGGGGGACTGGCACTGTCAACTTTGCCATGCTGACATTGGAAGAGGGTCCATACTTCTTGAAAGTGGTGGAGAAATTAACCACACCACCCTGAAAGAGTTCATAAGCAATAGCTGGACTACAATGTGCCAACTCTAAATCACGCAGCTTGATACAAGACAGGCTACAGACTTGTCATTTGAATATGGAGCTGACAGACACATTTACTGACAACTGTTAGAAATATGAAAACAAGCTGCATTGGACTCGTACGTTCCAAGGAGAGCTACGTTGTTTGATACCGGAGAAATTTTGGAAAAATTTTTAAAACTCCTCCAAAACTGCAGGTTCATTTGATCCAAAATATTAGCACATTACATATTACATTTGTGTATAATGGAAGGGAACATCTTTATTGAAATTGTGATGATGTGCAATGCCCTGAATCCCCAATGCAGGATGGCTTCACATTAAATGGATGAAGTCCTAAAGGAAAACTGCTTTCTCATTGTAGTGTTTAGTGGTACTCAAGGAGCTGGATCTGCACAGTCCATTTTACTTGTGTTGAAAAAAATATATGATTTTTCAAACTATATATATATATATATATATATATATATAATTTGTCACAAAGGTCAATAAATAGCTAAATGTTTCTCAGAGAAAATTAAGTGAATGATTTGTTTGGAACAGCAGTACAAGGGTGTGAGATGAGTTTGCGTTGGTCTTGCACATTCGTTCGTTCCTTTCTTTCTTGTCTGCCCAGCACTAGCCTGCATTTATGTGCTTTGTGGACTTTGTTTTCAGTTGACATTTTTGAATACCAATTACAAAGTTATTTTTGCTTGGACACGTCAAAGCTTTGCCTTCTTTCCACACAGGATTTAGAAGCTAGAATGAACTGTTGCCAACGTAAGTAATAATAAGATGGCCACATCAAATGCAAGACAGCTGTGCTCACATACTTTAAAAAGTATTTATTTAAATAAACTTCAGTGTTGTTTGACATGAGATTTTGGTTGCTGTGTGTTTATTGTTCATTTATAAGTCTTTAGAAGTGTATTTATTCTTTATCTATTCTTAATTTAGGGTGAGTTAACTTCTCTTGACTCAATACAAGATATAATTCGACTAAGAGTGCTCAAACGTTTGCATAAAGTTGGATATAACCACATGAAACAAACATTTGTTCTTATGAATAATTAAGAGCAGGCAACTTTGACTGATATAACATCATGCAACTAGATATCCATACTGTACTTTTTTTGGTCAGAAGACCATTCTAAATATCTGAATTGCAGTTTCCCAGTTTCAGAGAATTATACTGGTTTTATGGGTCCTTCACTACTCTTCACACACAATTGTAAATGGAAATTTAAATGTGACATTTCTTGTTATTAACACCAATATTTCCTAAGCAGTCAAATAGCTCAGGATATATTCAATGTTAAGTATTATCCAGCACAAGTTTTAATTTTAGACTACTCAGTGTCAGAATTATTATCAAATTATCTCTAAATTATAAATTATCATCATCATAAGATAGCCAAGTCAAATGAAATTTCTATACTGTCAAAGTACTTAAGGAACCAACAGGACTATCTTGCCTTAGGTGGATAAACATGTGCTGCAGCTATAAAAAAAAAAAAAAAAAAAACTATTTAAAAAATTGTCTATTAGAATAGTGCCCTGGAATTGTGATTTTGTTTATTTAGGGTAACAAAGACCTTTCTAAGCCACTTATTCCATTAGAGAAACATGGACATATATCCATATTACTAACCTAGAATGGTAAACCGGATGGCATGGATGCAGGGACACGGCGATGGGACCATGAGATGTACTGCGCAGGCGCGTACAGCGCGCATCTCATAAACCGCACGCGAAGTTGTATCCACCGCACACAAAGGAGTCACGGCCCAAAAACGAAAGAGCTCAACTGACGTGAATGAGAAATGAGGCAACAACGCGCCCGTGGCTAACGACTACTGACAGCCACACAAAAAAGAGGACTCTGTGCTGCAGCCCAGATTCAAACGGAAGAGGCTACGGAGGCCCCACGGGTCCATAAAGTATGGAAGGCGCGGGCGTCAGCGCCATATTGTGAGTGGCACTACTGCGGAGTGAAGTTAGGAATACTGTGCTGCTTGGGTCGACTAATGTATTTCAGGATACCCAACGCCGGAGGTAGGCGAGCGGAGCCCCCTTGTAGGCTACCTAAGCATTACTGGGTGCAAGGCAGGAACCAACCGTGGACGGAATACCAGTCCGTTGCTGGACACACAACAGTCAAACAAGAACAACTTGAAGTTACGTTAACAAAATAACTTTACATTGGAGTTTGTTTTCTTATTCTGCTATGGTGGATTACTGACGCTGATCCCAAGCTTGATGTGCAGCTGTAACTGCGGATTCAAAGCCTCCCTTGACTGAGCAGTGTGCATCAAGCTTGTTCTTTACTTCCCGTCTGGTATGGCGCATAAAACTCTGCCAACAAAACATCCGCTGGACTTGGCTTCTACTTCTGCGAATGATACGTGCCATCACCTGCTCACAGGGTGACATGGCACCACCTCTCCAGTTATATGCGCTGTCAGCAATGAGACTTGGAGAAACAGGCCTAAAGCTGACCAAGCAATGTCCCTCAGGCTGCACTGTCACCTGCCCTCTTGCTGGAAACCCCCAAAAATGCACTGTCACTGACTGACTGAGCTGTAATAATCAAAAATGAATACAAAAATGAACAGATAATGCATAAAAAACTGGACAAAAACTGCAATTTAGGCAGCTCTTGACGTAAAAAGTTTGTAACTGACCCATTCTGAAATAAGTGAAATACACAAAGCTTTAATGTTAACTATACAAATCCATAAAATGAAGTGCATCTTTAAAATTACTGATATTCTACAGGTAATCAAGTAGTACTAGGGTGTTGTACTGTGTTAGCCATTACGAATGTAGTGAGAAGTCAAGCAAAATGACACCTTTTATAAAAGATTACAATATGCAAGCTTTCGAGGCAACTCAGGCCCCTTCTTCAGGTAAGATATAATACGTAATACCATCTTGCCTGAAGAAGGGGCCTGAGTTGCCTCGAAAGCTTGCATATTGTAATCTTTTTAGTTAGCCAATAAAAGGTGTCATTTTGCTTGACTTCTCACTACAGGTAATCAAGAAAGACATCAGGAAATTGTATGTTGTTTTCTTTTGATTATCCGCCACTTTCTTGACCATTACCTTTTAACCCACTTCTCTCTTGGATCTTTATAGATTTCATGTGATCCTACAACCCCTGCTGTAGATCCAGTGTACGAATTAGATCCTGTTCAAAATGAAACATAAGAAAAAGTCACTATTACACACTACTATTCTCAAACTGTGGAATACTGTATATACTGTATACATTTTAAAGGTGCTGGGTAACAATATATTTTTCTCAAACATGAATATTTCAATTTTGTGACCTTCAACTCTGATTAAGAGCAGAACTGATGGATGGATTAATACTTAAGCATTATATAAGTGTTTCATGTTCATTACAGTAGGATCAGGTGTTTTGTACATGTTGTTTTATGTTTTGGGTATTGACAGTTTATCACAGATAACAACTTGAAGATTCAAGTATTACTTTTGCTACAGTAAGTGAATTGTTAAATATTATTTCTACATTTTACTCATCTCTAGTGTAAAGAATCAGGAGATTATTAGCTTGTGTACAAATGTAAATGAACCACTAACTTAATCGTCCAGTAAACTTGCTATAGTCTGCTCCATTTGCACCAGGTACAGCACAGAAAGTGCAAATGGCAGTAAGTTTGATAGGCCCAGCTTTTAAAAGAAGATGAAAAACTTAGTTTAGTTTGGTCTTAACTGAATGTGGCAGTACATCAACATTAGAGATGTGTTTGTGTTTCAGAGGAATCATAATGCAACTTAAAATAAGTTGTCTCTATTATGATGGATTATTTAAAAATGTAGAAAACTCAAGTTTATAAGAATATTTAAAAGCAGTCGATTCCTTCCACTTCAGGAGACGGAGCTTCCTAAAAATGCTTAAAGTAGCATCCAAAGGTCCCAAGTTAATAGGCCATAAATTAAAGGCATATCTTCATATTAAAATATCAAATCGTATCTTTGTATGTGATGCAAATTTTAATAAGTTTAGAGGATGAGAAGTGGGTTCACTTAATTTTGCACAGAAGTTAATTTCTTTTTAATATCAGTCAGATTCTCTAAGCTGAGGATTTAAAAGGAAAATAAACTTAATATTTAACAGCAGTTCATAACTTATAATTGATGTACAATTTATATATGTCAATTTGTAATATTCAAAACATGATAGAAACTGGTATGTAAAATGAATTATGCATCTATAATATTATATTTTAATTAGGTATGCAGAAAAATCATTAACAGACATTTCATGTTTGAGAGTAAACAGCAGAAGTTAAAAAAAATACATAAAAACTTAAAATTATTTACAGTAAATTGTTTTTACCTTCTGCTTTAGCCAGCACCTTTTTATATAATAATGTAAATTCATCAAAGGTAGAAACTGACAGTATATTTCTAATCCACTTCAAAAAATATTTTGTCCAGTAGCCCATTACGTACGTCTCTTGCATTGCGCTCCTACCTTTGATGTGTATTTTGTTTAACACAACACTCCTCATGTAGCTCACAAGATAAAAGCTGCACAATCTATAAATCTATCAACATTGACAAGACAACCTTACTGTTGCACTTCCTAGTACAACACACTACTAGTACAGCATTTTACATGCCATATGCACTACTTTAATTTGGAGTTCTTAGAGTCCTTCATGCATCTTCATTAAGTAAAGTGAGTCTTGCTGTTCTGATCCTGTGAGCTCCCTGAGGTAGGATGTGTTTTCTAGCAATTCCACTGGAATAAGACCTTACAGACTGCATGTAAATATATCATTTCAGGTATGGCAAATACTCCAATAAAGTATGTGAGATTCTGAGGCATTGCTTGCTCCACACAATTCAATGATGAGGTCCCTCAAAACAAGGAAGCCTCTTTCTGTATATCAGTGCACTTCAAATACCTGAACACATTTCTATTAACAATGTTCATTTTTTTTTATTACAAACTGAAGATTTTCTAAGATCATCAGTCTCAGTCCTGGAAGGCTATAATGATGGCAGGTTTTCTTTCGGGTCAATTTTTTAGAATTAGAAATCTATTATTGCTGCAGCAGCAGCTTGCTTCATCTTAGTTAACTGAGCTATTAAGATTCAGATCCCTTATTTGCTTTTCTCACTCTTCAATAGCGGCACTCACAGTTTTAATTTGCTTATTGATTTTTCTTAACCAGCTGACAATTAACAATGAGAAGCAAATGACTACCAGCTTCCTTGGTCCCACTCTCTGCTGTGTGTGTGTTTATCGTAGTTACCGGTTTTATTAAAATATCTGATTTGAAAGGAAAAAAGGTGAAGAACCATAACTTAGCTGACTTGCTGTAGTCTATAAAACATTAGGATGATATTCTTGAAAATCTACAATATTAGAAAGATCTGATGAATGAGAGAACTTACGAGTCCTACTCATAGCAGTAGAGTGTTGTACCGTGTTAGCCATAGATGGATACAGGAGAACGTAGGGTGAAATGACACCTTTTATTGGCTAACTAAACAGATTATAAATGCAAGCTTTTGAGGCAACTCAGGCCCCTTCATCAGGAGTCCTAATAACAAGAACAGCAAGGCTCAACTGAAAAACTGCATTCACTGCAACTCTACCGCTTCAAGGTTGCGGACTATTGCTTTTAATGTAGAATGTATGTGATGATAGCTAATATATTCCAGTGGATTTGCAAAACCTTAAAGTAATAAATAATTACAGAAGGGTAAACGTGGGACAAATTACACACACTACAGCCAACTGCAAGCTCTCACTTCAAAAACAAAAAATACAAGCAACATGCAAACACTCTCAAGCAAGATATAAACAGCCATTCCCTCAATTCAACAAGGAATTTAATACTTTCAGATTTTACTTCCAGTATTTTCATTTCTTCCTTGTAGATAATTTTTAAGACCATACAGGGCAAGAGTATTAAAAAAGAAAATCTCATCATAACACTGCCTTCTGCTGGAGCAACGGAAATCCCAATAATCAGGCATCTTTGATAAAGGTCTTAAACATATAAAGCTGTATGGTATTAAAAATAAAGCAAATTAAAATATACAGAAGCATAAACACATACACATAAAAACAGCAGAAAGTGTGTTATATTTATTAAGGAAGAATAAAAAGGAGGAGATCAAAGCAAAGCAGTAATTGTAAACAGCAATGGATAGGCCTGCAGGATTCAACTTTTTTAGTTAATATGCAATAATTTGACAAGATTGTGGTTAGAAATGATTAATTAGCAAGTAAAAGGAATAAAGCAACATGGATTTTTGCAACTGGGAATAAAGAAATATGATTTATTTGAGAATATTTGGGGTATTCCTCAATGTTGCATTTTAAGTATTTCTGTAAAAGGCTGTGAAACATCAAAAGTACTAATATATGGATATATCTGTAATTACTGACTTATTGCTGGAGATAAGTCTGAAATGCATCCACTGACCAAATAATGTTCCTTTGTTTGTGTGTGTGAATTGGCATCACATTTCCACAACAGTCGAAATTAGCCACGGTTCAAGCTCAATGAGCATACTGTCATTCTAACAGAATCCAAATAATCATTTCACACTTGATTTGCGCATGTCTGCAAACAGGGGCTTTCACTCCTAACAGTATACTTTCCTGGTCCAGCTCGCTTATCTATATTCTGATTGTTCATTTGCAGTTTATGTGACTTGTAGCCAACAGACACACCTGCAGGTAAAACTATCAGACTGCACTCAGAAAACACTAAAAAATACACAATGGTTCTTTGCAACCAGAAAATATAAAAAATCCTTTTTGTACACAGAAGGAATAACTGATAAATGTATCACCACATTTTCTGCTAACTATCCATGTTTTATTAGTAATTTTTGCTAATCGGGGAACCAGAGAGTGTTGACATGTTACATGTTAGTTAAACATGTAAATAAGCATTTTTGAACTTGAAAAATCAAACGGATTTTTTTCTTCTTTTTTCATTTATTTACTCGTGGGCAGTAGAAGTAGCATAATAAATAAAAGGGTAAAGACAACCGAGATAACACATTCCTGCTTTTCTAAAGTTCTTTGTTTCCACTTTCCGCAGGCAAACTCGGACACTAGATATTATTTTGTTTTGAAAATTGTTATTAATTTAGAAAGCGCTCATTGCAAAGTCTGGATCTACTTAGATAAAATATTTTTATACATTAAAAATGTTTTCAA
The DNA here is from genome assembly GCF_900747795.2 of Erpetoichthys calabaricus. Taxonomy (NCBI): domain Eukaryota; kingdom Metazoa; phylum Chordata; class Cladistia; order Polypteriformes; family Polypteridae; genus Erpetoichthys; species Erpetoichthys calabaricus. Next base: position 98,645,688 of record NC_041396.2, on the reverse strand, counting down.
ATTGTATCTCTTTTCACAGCCACTTACAAAAATAACAAATGGGTCAGTATCAATTAGATTCATTCCCCTTGTAAAGTGAGCACTGAATGGGGTCTTTTTTGTTTAGTACCCAAAAGCAGAATGTCAGTGGCAAATAGCCATTTTTCATTGGTATCCAAAAGCATGGGCTAAATGGTTATGTTTCCCAAAGCCACACACCAAACCACACCTCGATACAAGTAAATGCCAAAACCAACAGTACTCTGATTGAACAAACCATAATTTTGTAAAAAAAAAAAAACATCTATCGATTGCTTTGAGTAGGCAGGGATGATCGGTAAGGACAGAGGAAATTTAGAAAGTCAACTATTTTAGTACAGTGTTGACTGAAATAAAGGGAACAGTGATTTTATCGTATATATGCACGTGTCCCAAAATAAACTCTTTTGCAGGGTCGTAACTTCTGAAAGAATAGCTATGCAGCAGGCAGAATGCTTCATTTATTAAGGCAGATATATCAATCGGTAGAATATTCCTAAACTGAGCATTAAAATAAAACAGATGCTTATCGCTGCCCTTAGCAGCAACCGGACAGTCCAAACAGGGGGGATAAACTGAATGAAACACACAAAAAAATCTGAACCATTAGAATTTCCTGGTATGAGTGCCAAAGGGCTGTTGGCTTCTTTCCATACGCAGCACTCTTCAGGAAGCCTCAGAGGAAGAAATTGGAGGAGTAGGCCAGGTGAATAAATCAAAACCTTTGTAGACCCTCTCCTTCCACTCCACTCAAAAGATTTGGAAAAGCTCCTCAGAGAGGTTTTGCACTAGGGGATAACTAGGACTAGTATCGACTTCCTGAAGGGAAAAAACGCTCATGTACATAATGTATATACTTGTGTTTTCTTCCGAATGACTTTTTTTTTCTCTTTTAAACTTTCCAATGACTGTAGACGAAGTTACAGTCCTGCAAAATCAGATGAATCCATATTTGGACAGTGTATATATAGGCAATTCAAATTACAAGGCAAATCAAGTGGAATTAAGTGACTGATTTCTAGATCCAGTAGTTAAGACAGTGAAGAGAAATCTCATCACTTGAAGATTGGGGGGAAAAAAAAGAAAAAAGAAAGAAGAAATAAATCACCACATAGGTCACACAAATGGAAACAAAACAAAACAAAATAGTCGTTCCTGGTGTTCTCTGTCTCTACCTTTGGAGCTGCCAGGCAGGAAGATGCTGGGTTTGGTGGGAGGGGGGGGGGGGGGGTCTGTCTTGAAAGCAGTACTGTTGGCATTGGCTGATGGTAGCTGGAATGAGTTGGAAAGAAAGATCCCATCAGAGACCGGGCGGGGCGGCCGGGCAGATGGCTGCTGCGGTTGAGGCTTGGGATCGGGAGGAAGGTCACCATAGGATTTTCTTGTAGCGGAGAACTTAACCTGACCTGCTAGGCTTGAGTCCTCCTCCTCCTCATCATTGTACGATACAAACTTGGCAGTGTACACTGTGTCAGGGGAGATGACCTGCGTTTTGAGGTAAGAGGTGTTTCTTTGAGGCGGGGGTGGAGCAGCGTTAGTGGAGGGGGGTGGGGGAGAAGGGAGCTCATAGTCCCGGGGGAGAGGAGGTCTGTACAGACCAGGCTCGTCAGGTGTTAACAGCTTTCTTTCAGCCTCTTCGTGCTGCCTGCGCCGTTCTGCCTCCAGACGAGTATAATATTCTTCTTCCTGCCTTCTCTGAAGAATCAAGGGAGGAAGGAAGGAAGGGGAAAGAAGTTAAAAAAATAAATAAATAAACAAACACTGCATTTCCAGTATCTTGCCATCAAGTATGTCACCAATAACCAGGAAAAAATGGAAAGTTTGCCAAATGTAAATGCATAAATCTAACACTGCACCTTTTTGTCCAAAAAAACAAAAATACAATATCTATACTAACTCTTCCAGAAACTGATTGCAAATGCAGGCATTCCAGCTACCGTGCCAAGTAAACTAATTATCTGAACTTTTTTTGGTTTGCTGGATTTTGCTGTAATTATGGCTGGAAATAAACACAGTATAAAAAAAACATGTAATTATTTTAAAAGGCATTACTGAAAGTGCACGGCTTTCCAACAGACAGGAATGCTTGCTTTGACACAGATTTAAGAGTGAAAAAAATTTCTGATGCAAAGTATGCAATGACTTATAGTCTTCAACCAACTGATTTACAGTAAAGTGAAACAGCCACCCTAAGCAATACACTTACCAGGCTTGGAATAAAATATAATCAGAACTGTCAAAAAAAAAAACATTTTAATAAAGGATCTTCATTTTTATGAAAAGGTTTAGTTCATGTGCACATCCAGTCCTCTGTTCAAGTACAGTGCATCTTTTATATTTTTCAGCATTCACATATCTTTTAAATACATACTGAATTTATAGTAAGAGCACATCTGCCCTTGACATTTTGAAGTATAGCATAATATATGACATATCATACACAGAAGCTGTCATTAATATACACAACAAATTATTAGCCAAAATTCTCTTTTTGCAAATAAATAATAGTAGTAATTACAGCCTAAGCTCCAGTACCACTAAAACAATGAGATACAATTTGTTCCAAATATGTATAAAACTAAAAGCTGAGGTGGGCCTCAGGTTTGTGGTGACGCCTCATGTCCTGACCAAAAGAAATCTGTGAAGGCCTTTCTTGCTAATCTGAGAAGGGTTATGAAATACATCACTCCACGTTAAGAAAAATGTAAAGTAAAAATGTAGGAAAATGAAAAATCTCGAGAGATCCACAAGGTTGTATTTAAGGGTAGTGTCACTCATGTTTGTAAGAGATCTGCTTACAAGTTGTGTTGAGGTATATAATAACCCACCTGGATAACAGGGGGTGCTATCGCTAACAGTGTCATCTCCTTCTCTCTCTCTCTCCATAGAGTTGTGAAAGAACTGACTCCGCTCCTTCCAGGTCAGCTTCCATAAAAGTGAGAATCCCAGAAGAAAACATCATTTCTGGCAAGAGTAACCCACTGGATGGGGCTCCAATACAGAAATGACTTTGCTACTGGCTAACCAGCCAAACTACTATTTGATCTGAGTTTAAACCCTGCTTTGAGGGACATGCATGCCAAACAGCGTTCATTTTTGGTACTTGTAATGGACAATAAACGGGACAACCTGGTTGGTGTCCCACATTTTTCCAGATTGTAGAGCTGCCCTTCTTTCAGCTGGCCACAGTAGGTATACAGCAATCGTTTGTTATGATAAACTTCAATACACACAATCAGCATATGGCCAAATAACAAACCTTTCATGGGAAGGTAGTCAGAAGGAAACCTCTGCTCTTCAAGAAAAAACATTCCTCAAGTTTGAAGAACATCACTTGAGAAACACATAGCCAATAATTTGCACTTCAATGAAGAGTAAAAAAAATTAAGAGTTTTTTCGCTAGACTCAAAACATTAAAAACTTCCTTCAAACTAAGGAATTTAACAACCTTCAAACAAAATGGTGATGGCGAGAGGCTCAATGACTTGTTATCATATCAGCAGGTCTATAGAGAAATATGGGTAATAAAAATAAGAGTATTCTCAGGTAAAATGTATGATTATTCGCCTAACATTTAAAGCTAAACTGAAACCATGCAATAGGAAAAAAAAAATTCAAACACTGAAGCAAATCTACAACAGAACAAAGTCATTTTGGAGTAATCAAGACAAAGTCAGTTTAATACACTGGGGTGAGATCTAAAGAAGGTTGTGCACACAGGAGAGCCATAAAACATCACAGTGCAATTCTGTAAGTCCCAAAGTTTTAATTCAAGTTAACATAGCTAAAAAAAAGAAGAGTACCAAAAATACTGAATTAGGGGTTGCACTGAAAGATGACTTAGTAATGGACTTAATGAGACTGGACTGGGCAGACACTGCACACGCTCATGTGCTCTCTTCCAAGCTGAGGTTAATTGAGGACGTGGCTTCACGTTTTATCCTACAGTTCTGAAGCCTTTATCTATTTGAGATAAGCTACCCATGCAGAAAAGAAACTTAAATACCTTCTCCTCTGCTTCTCGGCGATTTCTCTCCTCTTCTCGCCAGCGTCTTTCCTCCTCTTGTTTTGCCCGGTCTTCTGCTTCCCGTTTGCGGATCTCTTCAAGCTGCTGCTTGCGCCTGCGCTCCTCATCCTGTAACTGGGTTAGCAGATAATTTTCTTCTTAATTAGTATTTAACAAAGAAGCAGCTTTATCTGAGCCACAGGATTTCCCCCAGAGATGATGCTGTAACTTTACATATTTCACTGGAAATGTACAGAGCTTTATTAAACATGCTAAATTTTTTGAACAGGAAACTGCACTTTTGGAATGAGTACAATCCAACATTAAAGAAGGTAAAACTAGGAAAAAGAAATAATTTATAACTTCTGACATTTAATTATAACAGCCTTTTATATCAAATGAGTAAGTATGGAAATAAATGTAAACATGATTACAACAACTCCATAAATCACTGAGGTAAATCATTGTAAGACCAATGTTTACTGTTATTGACAGAAGCAAATTTTCTTGCCAAGCTAAGAAATGCAGCAAACCATTTTCAAAGATTTTTATTCTGAATGCAATATTACTACCAACTCTAGTGCTGTCACCCTTTAAAACATGCCAGTTAAATCACTCCACATTGTTGCACCAATTGAAATATTATGTACATATTAAGTATCCAAAGATGTCCTAATGATCAATTTAGACTTTTTATTTTAAGGTCTGATAATTATTGGGGCTTCTGTGAAGAAAGGTCTCTGTTGCAACTATGAAACATAAAAAAGGGGATAAAATATAACTTGTTTATAATACTGAAATGTTCAATAGTATGGATACGCCTTAAAGAGGACAACTATTCACAAATTACCTTTCTTTGCCTCCTGTATCTACACTGCATTCTTTACTTGTTGCTCATAGGTCATGCCAAATGTCAGAGATTTTCAGTTAAGGACGACTTTAATTTCAAGGTAACGAGTTAACAGTTTCCTGTACTCTGTTGCTTATGACAATAATGAGTCTATACGTAAATCTACTGTAATATTTAAAACCCCATAAACTTTATTCTCAACTGAGAAAAGTGCTATATAAATGTAATGAATTATTATTATTATTATATTTTGGTCATAAAGTTGTTTTTTTTTTTTTTAGCAGTTGCTTTACAATTAGAAGAACTAAAAATGGTTCAAACACTCTGTATTGTACATCACAACCTACAAAGTCCAAAATAAAACCATTACAAGGAATCGAAACAAGATAAAGTTAACAACATTTAAATAAAAGCACACTAAGTTTCTATTTAATGACAATGGTGTGCTACTCCAGCTACTGCACTTCTGAATTATTAAGGACTTCAAAGTGATGTTAACAATCCCTTGCTGTGCCTGAAATTAGCTACACACAGGATGAATTTAAATAGCCACCCTATGGCACTTCGGTCTCTCTTGGCCAAGAAATGTGTCTGTTGTTTTAAGTAATTACAAAGTTACATTACATAAGTTGTGGAAAAAAGATCTGAAAAGAGAAATTTAGGCACACATGGAATGAGAAAATTTCACAGGGAGGGAAAGAAGTGTGTTTTAGTGGATAGAGGTAAGTTTAACTACAGTTTCTTTACAACTTTAAAGGAGAAGCAAGAGAGCTACAGCTATGGTGAATAAAGAATTCATTGGGTGGAGGATTGAACAGGACATTTTTCCAGTTTTTACCAGTAAGGGCTAAGACAGTTCATTTGACTTGAATTTAGCACTATTTCTTTATTATTTTTTGTTTTGGGTTTGTCTTTTATCATTTATTTTGTTTCGATACATAATGTGGAATGACTAACATGACAGTTATGATTTAACAATACTATTAACACCATAATTTCGAATAACAAATTATTGCAAAACTAACAATCTCAAAATAACTACAGCTATACATTTTTTTTTGTGAGGCTCCTTATCATCTGCAACAGCTTCCATGGTACAAATACACGAAGTACAATTTTGCAACCTTCTATTTATCAATGAGATGGAAGCTGCTGCATATTTTACCTAAATGGACTTCTACACTAGCTAATGGCAAATCAAGCAGGCTGTAAGTAGCACAATGCGTACTACCGTAAATCACAAATGAACGCCAATAGGAATGGCGAGGCCAGAACACTGATTAATACTCACTGTCATAATAAATCGGGTTGGGATTGGGGTCCTTGAACAGCAGTACCAATAAAACAGTGAACACACAAATAGCTGAACAGCATCCCCATTTAGTAACATTAAAAGTAACTTAATCAAAAGTAATCACTCATAAAAAACAAACACAGGAAGGGGCAGAAATCACTGGAAAAGGCCCCTACATCTCCAGAACAGTGGACATTGCCTAAAAGGAAACAATCATTCCATATGAAGACATAAAATAAGAAGAAAGAGGAAACAGAAAGAGAAGACTGCAACACGGATACAAACATGCAGAAACAAAGTCAGGCTCAAGAAGATTCTCTGTAGTTGGACCCTGAACCTTACAGGAGAGCTGCTGCAAATGACGCCTCTACTGTAGGTCATGAGATGATGTGCCAGTGAGCATCAGCTGTCCAAAAACAAGCACAGAGATTGCCTTACAGCAATTCATGCCACTAAGAAATTGACAGTAAAAGATGTGCAGCAACTTGTGCCAACAAACAAGGCTTCTAAAGACCATATTTTGTAACATTTGTTTCTAATTTGATCTAAGTGGATATTAAATGGCGATAGAATGTTCAAAGAATTTGACATAAGGCTTCCAAGGTGTTCATTTTACTGGAGAATTCTCTCAAGTGCAGCCAACGCTCTGCTTGCTTCAGGTCTTAATCTACATATGTGGAGCCTTATTAGGGCACATGGTCAACAAAAACAGGAAGACAAGGAAAGAGAGAAAATAGATGCCAGTTTAGTAGGAAGAAGAAACAATAAAGAACATACCAAGTCTAGAACAGAGATTGCTGGAACAGCAGTCTGCTGCAGGAAATAAAGGAAGGAAAAAAGATATAGAGTAAAAACATCATTTCTGTTCATGCCAGTGATCTGATGCCAGGAACATTCCTCACAAGTATGGGACTAATTAGCGTAGGCGACCCTGCTCCCAACAGTAAACACTTGGAAGAAACTGAAGTAATATGTGAGGTTTTTAAAGGAATTTCCACTTTATTCCAGACCTTCTACCATGTCAAAGACATTATTTTGCCTAACTGCAGCTGTAAGCAATACCATCTTAACAAAAAAAGCCCCCCACCCTTTCCTTCCTTTTTTAGCCCAACATGTCATCTTTCAAATTTTACACATTCAAATGTGTTCAGGTTTTCAGGATCAGTCCAAGCCACTACTGCACCATGCGATTCCTGAAAAAATCATTTAATCTGCCTAGTCTTAAAATAATATATTTTAGTTAAGACATACTACTCATATAAAAGAAAGAAACAGGGATCAAATAATTTTTAAGAGGATGCACAAATTCCCTTTGAAGATATAACTACTATATTATTCCATATTAAGGTGTTTCTATTAAGAGCTCAGCTAACATAGTTGGCTCAAAGCTGATAAATGTATTTAGCTTTTTGGGGGATGAGATAGGGGTTGCAAACTACCTTGGCACAACTTTAATCTTTCACACCTTAAATAGTGACAGAGATATTTTCTGTTAGGATAGTACAGGTGAAAGAATAATTTCGTATTTTGGTGGTCTTTTTTCCCCATTCTTCTCAAATAACCGAGTGATGAATATAGTATTTATTTGTAACAAATATTAACACCCTTTGCATTTTTCAGTGAATCACAGTCAATTTAATTTGGCTTTTTTGACATTTATCAACAGGGAAACTGTTTTAAGTTGAATTTGGAAATTGAAACAAATCTTTATAAAAATTTACTAATATGGCAAACCTAAATCATCACTGGTGCAGCCATTTGGTTTTAGAAGTCACAGAATTAGTTCAATGAAGATCACCTGTCTGTGGTATAAATGTTCCTTATATGGAACTTCCAACTTGTGGCGAGTCAGTAGAGTGGCTTAACTTGTATATTGAACAAAAAAAAGTAATTCTGTGAAAATATCTATGTCTCTGAATATTAGCGACATTCAGATTGAACATCTGCTGATGTAAATCGGCTGATTTTCACTCCAAATGATTTTTCAGCAACTGCTTTTTAAAGCTTTACGGTACTTTAGTGGTAGTGCTGTTTTAAGCGACGACTGTATTTAAGAAAGCACATGATGGTTTTCTGCCAGAACCTCCTGTAAACTGAGAATAGCCAGGCAAACTTTGGGAGAGAGCGAAGACCAGAATTCTTTCTTTTACGTTAAAGAAAGCAGAGTAATAAAACTGAGAACAGGAAATCTGAGGAATTGTCCTGTGCATGGAGAGGAACACGAGATGTACAGTATATGCTGTCCAGCTGAACTTGGAGAAGAAAAAATGTAGACCCTGCAATAAAGACGTGCGTCTTCAGCAGAAATGAAAAGAATTTTTCTTAATGAGTTCAGACCTTTTTTATTTTGTCTGTGTGTAGACAGTGAGTGAGCTTCTGTTCAATACAGGGCTTAAGTTCTGAATTAGGGAAAGGGAAAAAAAAAACAGATAAAGAGCAATTTGCTCCCACTGCTTAGTAAGCAACAGGCTTGTTAGTTTAACAGCCAAATTTGTCAATACATGTAAGCTTTTTAAGGATGTTAACCATATGTATTGTGGAGAATTATGCTGTATTACATTATTTTATTACTTAATAAAACTATATATAATAAGGGGATTTTATTTTAGCATTTTTATGATCATGGAACAATAAGCCTATAGAATTTTGTTTTGCTAACAAAAAATGAACAGGTAACACCAGTGGCCTGCAGCGTAATTACAAAAATGCCAAGGTTAAACTCTTTAACATACTGTAGATAGATAGTACAACATATGACTTTAGCATGGCTGGTTATGCAGGAGCCTAGTGTGAAAGAAAGAAAGAAAGAAAGAAAGAAAGAAAGAAAGAAAGAAAGAAAGAAAGAAAGAAAGAAAGTTTTAGTAATATGAAATTGGTGATCCGTTTCAGCCCGGAAAAACCTGATCAGATAATCTCTGATTTAACTGGACTCCAAGGATATTCAATCATTAATATATGAAAACAGTATGAAACAGCTGTAAAACTGCCTAGAGCACGCTGTCTACAAAAACTAATTGATCAGGCAAGATGATGACTACTGAAGGATGCCACCAACAGATCTAAGAAAACTCTTGACAGAGTTATAAGCTGCAATGGCTGAGAGTGAAGAGACTGTGCATATAACAATTGTGCTGAGGTGTTTCAACGCAATGGGAGACTCTGAAGTCAGCTGGAAGAACATTCTATGGCCTGCTGAGACCAAAATGGGGTTTTTTGACATCAAACTAAATGCAGTGTTTAGCTAATACTGTACATTATTAAAAGCATATCATCCGCTCCATAGTGCATGGTGGGGGCAGCAACACGCTATAGGGATGCTTCTCTGCAGTGGGCTATGGAAGTCTTGTGAGGGTGTAGAGGGTGAAATGAACACAGTAAAATACAGGAAAAGACCTAGATGACAACCTGATGTAGTCTGCAAAAAACCCACGTGATAGGAGATTTGTTTTCCAGCTAGACAACAACTTCAACCATAAAGCCAAAGCTACACAGGAATGGTTTAATAACAACAATTTTAATGTTGAGAATTAGTGGCTGGACTTGAAAAAGGCTGTTCACTCTCGATTTCCATGCAACCTGACAGAGCTTGAGCAGTTTTGCAAAGAATGGGGAAAAACTTCAGTATCTAGATGCGGAAAGATGTTAGAGACCTCAGCACACAGACTCATGGCTGTCATGGATATGAAAGGTGCATTTACAATATACTGACTTGAAGGGGGTGAATACTTATGTGATCAATTATTTCGTATTTTATATTTGCAGTTAATTTAGACCAACAGGACTTAAATAGAAATTACTCTTATGTCAATTAGTGTCAGAAAAGTCAAATTAAATCTACTGTGATTCAATGTCACATAACAATAAATTGTGAAAGTTTCCAAGGGGAGAATATTTTTTAAAGGCACTGTATATTTATAGGAGTGGGGAAATGCTTTAGTCACTGTTATTTCAAAAAGGTAATCAAAATTAGAACTTAGACGACACTGGTCAATCTCAAGCAAGATGCACAGCACTATTTCTATTTATTTTCTAGCAATGTAATTAGTAAAAAAAGTACATGAATTGTATAAGTTGTCAATTAAAACAGTTCCTGTAACAATTTATATTAAAGAAAACCCAAATAATTATCTGATATGAAAGTGATGACTTAAACAAAAGAATGGTAATACAAGAACTTGTGAGTAAAACAATACACATAATCAAATTCAGTACTTAGGTAACACACAAAGTTAAAATCTTGAGCTGCCATAGGAAAACTAAATAATTCTAAAAACGGGTTACTTTTCATCTGCATTTCATGATCTGTGGCCATGGATCTTTCACAAAAATAGACATCTTTATTTGGCATATTTGCCTCCTGTGACTGCACTAAGCTTAATGCTTTATACATTTTTGGAAACATATACAATCCTTTTTCAAATTCCTTAAACTAAATACATGTCCACAATAAAACATGAAATGTAAGGTAAACTAAAATCAGGAGTTAAAGTTCCTGACTTAAGTGTAAAGGAGATGAGACCTCTTTTTACATTTTACTTGCAGCTAATAACTGAATTATACCTCGTATGTTAGCAATTCTTCAGAAAGTATTCATTGCATTTAGAGTCACATTTTGTTATTTAAAAAAAAATCTATAAAATACATTCAGTTGTATTTTTGTCAAATAAAATATCTGATTCATTAAGTATTCAGTCTTTTTCAATAATAGGTCACTTCAATTTTCAATTGCTTGAAATGATTTCTGATGAATTAGGGCTGGTAATGCAAGTCCCCCATTCTGAAATAAAAGGTCCAGAAATACACTGATCTGGTAAAAAGTATATAAAACTGCTACAGGGTTAAAAGTTAATAAGGAGTGCAATCAATTCGGTAATGAAAAGAATCACGAACCACCAAGGCTTTTCTAAGCCTTTGCCTGTGTAAACAGGCAAGACCCACAAAGTTAAAAAAGGGACCAATAACCCAATGGCTGTTACAATAGAATCAGAGGGTCCTTTGGTAAAATACTTGAACCTGTCTGGAGAATAATAATAATCAGCTTCTCCTGAAAAGCATATTAATAGGAGTGACTTTTGACAACAAAATAAGACCACATGACAGATGCCATGGGAATAAAATAACTTTTTGGGCTCATGAAATAAAGTTACAAGGTGTATGTTAAAACACAATTTTAGCACAAGTAGAGAAGTGACTTGGTCAGAGTCACTGAGCAATGGTGGATATAGAGATTCAATATTGAATGAAGCTAAACATAGATAAATTATTAATGAAGTCCTGCTTCAGTTTTAAATAGGGCAAAGATGTGTGACCCTGCTGAATATGGCCAGCATATTATTGGAGTGGCTTTAAACAGGCAGAATGTGCTTCACTGGACCAGCTAACAACCAGACTTGAATTCCTTTGAAAATGTGAAAAGCTGACAACTGTAGTTCACATTATGGTGTTTGAGCAAAATCTGAAAAGATCATTAATCATTTCTTAAGACAGCTAAAACCTAAACATAGCATAAAAGGTGTGCTGACTTAGTGTGTGAATACTTAAGCCAGATGTTAATTTTTTTTAAATAATTTTGCTGTCCAAAATAAAGATATTACTGTTGTTTTAAGTATACACAGAATTTTGTACATTAAAATTTAGGTATCAGTGTAATAACATCTGCAACTTTTCAAGAAGAAGAGTGTGAATACTTCCTGAGGAAAGTGCAATCAAAAATTTAATGATACAATTTAGGAATAGAAACATGGAATCTGTCCTAATAATACTTAATGGACAAAAATAAGTCTACAGCTTTTATTAAAATTGATATTATTACTATTAGAAATATGTAGCAAAATATAACTCATTAAACAAAGTTGACCCATTAATGCTTCAGATTTCATTATTACAGGGTTAATTTAAAAAAAAAATGTCTAAAATTTCTCCCTATATGGAGTGTTAATTTCAATGTAAATGTAATATGGATAAGACTTTTAAAACTCTGCAAAACATTTTGAGAGTAGGAGAGTTCAAAGATGCCTGAAAGAAGGCAAAATTAACCTGAAAAGGAATTTGTATTTAAGAAAAATCAAGAAAATCATTCTTCAAGCATAGTCAAGGTCAAACATCTTTTACAGAATTAACTTCATAATTTAATAAACCTAATATACGATGCCTACAACAGTAGACCTTACCCTTTTAAACCAACACTTTCCAGTACTTACTCGTGCTCTCTTCTCTGCCTCTAGCCGTTGCATGATCAGCATAGTGTCAACATCTTCATCATCCTCTTCCTCATCGTCTTCCTCATTCTGCTTAGACTCCTGAAGCCGCTTTTGGAACTGCCACTCAAGCATCAGCTTCCTTAGTCTGTCATTTTCCTCTGCTGTACGCTCTGGCTTAGCCTGTAGTTCTTGGATTCCTTGTTGAGCATATCTACAATGTGCAATTGCTGCTGTTTCTCCAGTTTCTCACGAGCATCTCGTTTCCAGGGATCAGGGGATAGGCTGTCACTGGAGGAAAGTTCCTCCTTGCTAATGGTGATATACTGCAAGTCCCGACGTTCAATTGTACGTGGCTGCTTGCTGTGGAAGGAGCTCACGAATTACAGTTTCTTGAGGTGGAGGTGGTGGCCGAGGGAGACTAGTCAATTTTTCCGGTCGGGAAGGTTGCTGAGTTGTCACAGAAGGCATTAAGTATTGCTGTTGCTGCACAGGCATTGGTGGTGGTGTCAGCTGTTGCTGAATTCCCATTGGAGACAATGGAGGGTGTTGGTTAGGCATAGGGATACTTGGTACTGGTGGATTTCTGATCTGTCCTAGTTTTCTCTCCTGCTCTCTTTTTTTGCGCTCTCTTTCTTCCTCCAGCCTTGCTTTCTCTTTTTCATACCATCGTTGCTGTTCCTCACGCTTTTTCATATCAGCTACAGAAGCTGAAGTCTGCAGAATTCCAGTGCCAGGTGGAGGGGGAGGAAGAGGGAGAGCAGACTGAGAATCAAAGTCAGCTGCATAGTGCACAGGTGGAGGTGGTGGTGGTGGTGGTGGGAGGTCCGTACGCATTGGTTGAGAGACTGCAACTGGGGCGGAATGAGGAGCCACTGGAGTTTTCCAGCGGCCTGGTCCACTTTTGTGGCTTGGGGGCTTTGAAGAATTGGATGAAGGGTAGTTGAGGTGCTCCTGACTGGAGGTACTTGACTCTACAGAAGAGGAAATTTGCTGATTCCAGTGCTCACCACTACCTCGACCTCTTTGATACTCAAGATCACGTTGCTGAAGCAGAAGAATATCGTCAGATCGCATACGCTCTGACTTGTAATTTACTCGGTCATCACACAGCTCTTCCTGAGATCGTGTTACTCTCTGAGAAGAAAAAAAAAATTGTCCAAGGTATTCATAATGAACTGAATCCAAATGTAACATATCTAAATTTATGAATGAAAAAAGTTAAACTTAATTCAGTTCAATTCAATGTAGTCTATTATATTAATAATTAAAGATGACTTCTTTAACCACTAATATAACTAAACATGCCTTCTTTAACCACTAATAATGTAATATCACCAATGATAATGCAAAAAAAGAAACTCTACAGCAGATGTTCTCTGAAGGAAATAATTATAAGTGCCACAGACAAAACAGTCAGATTTTGCCACTGTTGTCTTGTTTTTCCAAGTACTAACAGTTTACCATTCCATCACAGATAAAACTATTCAAGTTCCTACAGTACTACACATATTTGTCTTTAGGTTTATGTACCGATTTACTGTATTTGGTAAGCTCTGGAGCAGACATTAGCTAGTCTTCAAACGTTTCTTACCCTTTTGTGATTTTTTTACAATACACAGGTTTTCATTCTGTGGACTTTTCCGCTGTGGACATTTAAGCAGTATGAGAAGGATGAGTCAGAATATTAAAATAAATGTACAGATAAATCATTTTTAATTAAAGTGCCACGTTTGCACTAGTTTATGTTGTAACATTCCATAGGCTTGTGAAACTGCTGCATATAAATTCGAAAGAGTTCAAGACCATTTTAATAAAACAAAAACTGTATATCTCTTCTCTCTAGGACAATCAAGTCACATCGTACTTACCACCTTTGGAAGCAAGTCCCGTGAGACATTGACTTTTGCAAGTCATGCCCTACTTACAACCATTTTCAAACAAGACCACGGTCATCTAACCTCTTGGTTGTTGGAATGCTTTTGGCAGACACACTTCCTGTGCTCTCAGCTCTTAAAAATTTTATTAGTTCTAGATGACACATCAACGACTAAGTGAAGAAGAAAGAGCAGCGTGTCAAAAAGACACCCAAAAACATTGGAAAGAAAAGAATGCAAAAAAGAACAAAAATAATCTATGTGCAAATTCTGAAAATAAGGATAGTAGTAGAACATCGTAAAGAATTCAAAAAACGTTGGCGTGATACACATACAGAGCAGGTTAGAGATAATGGAAGTAGGAAAATTCGAAAGCCTCAAAAAAATTAGAGTAAAGATCTCATTACCACAAACAAATGGAAAATATTACTCAGTGAAATAACGGAACAGTGAAAAGAGATTGAATAGGAATAGTGTTTGAGGATATCTGGGGGAGAAGACAGACAAGGCAGTAAGACAAAAGGACAGCTGCTGTACAGGCTTTTAAACGTTTGAAGCACCGCACGAGATGCAGATCACAAGGCATGGCGGCAGCAGCAAGCCAGCAGCTGATCGAGCAAAGAGGAGGTACAAAAAAAAAAAAAAAGTATTTGTTTCCCATTGTATCACCATTTGAATGCGTCCTGGGTATGATGTTAAACTGCACACGGCCCTGCAAGCGGTCCTCCAACTTGCAGGGAAATCATGGGGGTTGGTGGCAGGATTGGCACTCCAGCCACTGTAAAAAAAACTTCACAAAGCTCCGAGACTACAGAAAGGACTCCTTTTTGCTCTCCGCGGGAGTAGCGCTGCTGCAGCCGCCCATAGGAAGGCTGCTCGCATTATGAAGGGGATGGGGGAGCCCCATCCCCGGAAGAGTCGAAACTGTTGGAGAGCCAATAGGGTCAGGTCTGTTGGGGATCGGGACTGGTGTGGTGCTGAGGCGTCGCCTGCTGCATGGCAGCACTTGGGTCCCAATTTGAGGCGGCCTATACGGGTGGGCACATAGAAGGTCTTGTCTCTCCGGCAAGACGATCATCTTCCTCTGGCTGTCGGAGGAGCTGCCGTAAACTCCGCATTTCAGTGGCGGAACTCACTGAGGTGCGCAGACCGGGGACTGGCCAGACCTCTGTAGGTGGATACACCTTTTATTGGTGTGGTCGGTCTGATGGGCCGTCATACTCGGGGAGTAGCTGTTGCTGTAGCGGGAATTGGCTTCTTCCGATGGTGTCCGATGTCACTCCTTTCAACGGAGCATATTATGAGACTCAGATTACGGCACTCCAGGGTGCTTTTGTCTGTTGTCTCAGTGTATGCTCCGACCGCGGTGAGTGATGTTTCGGCGAGGGAGACATCGTAGCCTTCACTCGGTGGTTGATGGGGTGCCCATGGGGTGACACTCCTCTGGTTATGGGTGACTTCAATGCAGCCACTGGCACCGACAGGCTGGCTTGGAGGATTGTCTCAGTCCCCATAGATCTGGTGACTGTAGTGAAAGTGGCTCCATGTTCCTCTGACTTTGCAAAAGGTCAGGGGTTGCGAATCGCTGTATCCTGGTTCCAGTGCCCTGAACAGCATCGTTGGACTTGGTACTCCTATACTGGTAGTGCGGTGAAGGAGATCGATCACATCCTTGTGGGCAGACACTGGAGGCTCTTCCAAAACTGCAGGGTCTACAGAAGTGCCCAGTTTGTGAATTCTTACCACAGACTTGTTGCTACTCTTAGGATTCAGCTTAGGTCCAGTAGGTTACCACCTACTAGGAAATATGAGCCTGGACTTGGCCAGACTGCAAGACTGTTTTCTAATGAGTTTTGCACACAGTTTGTGTGAAGAACTTTCAAATTTGGGTACGACTGCCTATCCTAATGTGATATTGGAGACCTTCTGTGACAAGACTCTGAAGGTTGCTGAGGGTTGCGTGGTGTTAGCGGTGTTCCCAGAAGGAGGTGTTTCATCTCGCTGGGCACCCTGGATATCATCGAGAGGAGTCCGCAGCACACGGCTCAATGGCAACTCTGTTCTGTACTGGGAACAAAGAAGGACAGCTGTGAGGGCTCTGAGGGCAGATAAAGAGGCGTTTGTTAGAGGAATCTGTGAGCAGAGTGACACACCGTTTGTGGTCAATGACCCACGTCCTGCTTACAGAGGAATCGAAGCAGTTATGCACATCTGGAATCTGTTCCTCGGAGAGTGCCAGTCAGGGAGGCTGATGGAACGGTTCTTATGGATGACACTGCAGCTGTGACCCCGCAGGGCTGGCTACTTTTCAGCAGTTTTTTCAAAGCTGATCCACTGGCTAGGGACATTGGGATAGCTCTGGGTCCACAGTTTTGAGGCTGATCCTCCAGTTAGCTGGTGAACCACCCAATCTCACTGAGATTGCACAGGTGATGAACCAGCCCTCGGGGGTCGGATTGTGGGTTGAACTTCTCTAGGCTGGTGGTAAGGCTGTCCTCCTGGCATTGCAAGCAATTTTTGCTTCCATTTGGGAGACTGGCATCATCCCAAACTGACTGGAAAACGGGACTTGTTGTCATTATCTGGAAAGGGAAGGGTGATCGCCTGGATTGCAGCAACTACAGGGGTATAACACTGCTCTCTGTGCCAGGTATAAGGTCCGTTGCTAGGGTCGTCCTCAATAGGATCCGGATCATTCTGCTCACCTACCAGCGATCGGAACAGTCTGGTTTTATGCCTAAGAAGTGTACCATCGACCGCATCCTGGCACTGAGGGTTCTCATGGAGTGGCAAACGTGAATATTGGGCAGAGTTTCTTTGTAGCCTTTGTCGATTTTTGCAAAGTGTTCGACTCAGTTGATCGAGCTGCCTTGTGGTACATCCTGAGGGTTTGGCGAGATCCCCCTTGAGGTTGCTGGATATCATGGCCAGCCTGTACACTGGTTACTGTGAGTGCTGTGCACAGTGGGAGGCAGGACCTCTGTGTTTTTCCCCAGTTGATTCTGGGGGTTTGTCAGGGGTGTGTTCTTGGTCCTACTCTATTCAATGCTTGTATGGACTGGGTGTTGGGCAAGGTCATGGGGTCCACGCGACTGTGGGGCATCTGTTGGTGAAAAAAGATTCACGGATCTTGACTTGCTGACGATGCTATGATCTTCAACAGAGTCAATGGAGGCTCTGATCGGGGAGCTCGAGAGACTGAGGCGAGGAGTCTGGAGTGTTCTGGGCTTGCGAAGTGTCCAGGATAAAAACAAGATCCAGGCCTTTAATAACCTCTTGGGGCTCAGCCATCAGCAGTGTGTCGATAGGTTTACTTACCTTGGCAGGACATTCATTATGTCTCTGGGTGACTCTTCCTATGAAGTCAGTAGACGGATTGGGAGAGGGGGCATGGGTGGTCATGAGGTCACTGGAAAGGGGTGTGTGCGCGCACTCCGATTATCTATGTAAAAGGACGAAAGTCCAGTCTTTAGAGTCCTGGTGCTTCCTGTCTTGCTATATGATTGTGAGACATGGACGCTATCCAGTGACCTGAGACGAAAACTGGACTCCTTTGGTACTGTGTCTCTCCGGAAAATCCTTGGGTACCGTTGGCTTGACTTTGTGTCGAATGAGCGGTTGCTCATGGAGTCCCGGAATGAGGGCACATTACCTGCATTGTGAGGGAGCATCAGTTACGGGCACGATGGCCATTGTGGCATTGCGAACTTCCCCGAAGGTGATCCGGCGCTTAACAGTCCTGCATTGTTTGGGGGACCCGAGTGACTGGTGGACCAGGCCCAAAGGGGTCACCCACGTAACACCTGGCTTGCAGTCAAGACAGGGTCATTTCCGAAGGTGGACTGGACCAGCATGTCTGACTGGTGGGTTGCAGAACCGGAATCCCAGTTGTTTCATTGTGTAGGTGGATGTGCGGCAACACACTGTACCAGTGCATGCTCCCGCCCCATCTTGAACTTGACTTGTATCACCATTTAAGAGGGGGTTTCGGAGGAGCGACCACGTCGCCATGGGGTGCATTCCAGCCCCCATCTTCAAAATGGCGCGTAGGTGCTGGTGAAGGGAGGGAGGAGGGGGCAAAGCCCCCTAGGGTTACATAATAAATGTATTTGTATAGTGAAAAGAAACTTAGATTTGGGAATTAGAAGTGGTGTATGAGGGGTGTTCAATAAATTCTCTTCCTCTGAAAGCAAAATCTGATGGTCAAATTCATCGCATTATTTTTTAGTGTAATCCCCCTTGACTTCAGACACTTGATCCACTTTGCCTCCAATATACTAATCCATTTGAAACAGAAGGGTTCAGCTTGGTCCCTCGCAACCAACCCATTATCCCCTCACTGAGGTCATTGTACCATCTGGAAATCGCTATCCGCATAGGAATTTCTTCAGGTTGAGTAAGAGAAAAATAATGGACCGGGGGGCCAGGTCTGATCGTACAGGCAATTGTTAAGCTCTGTGAAGCAATATTCCCCGACAGGCAGGCCTTCTATTTTGGAATTGTGGATGGTGTGTTTAGCGTGAAGCAGCAACAGTTCCTACTGACAATTTTCCAGAATGATTCTGTTTGATGGCTTCGAGTAACGAAGGTTTTCTCAAGGTCATGGTTGCCTCATGTGGCATGAATTCCAACAGCAAAACCTTCTTTCTAACCCTGAAAACTGTCATTTTGACTTGTCCGGGCTGACTGCCTGCACGACAGTTTTTTGGGCGGTCGGGAAGCACTTAGGCTTACAATTCATGGCTCTGTGTTTGGTTTAGGTTCATGTGATGAACCCATGTTTTATTCCTCAGTAACAATCCATGAAAAAAGTCAGTGGGATTTCCCTAAGAAGGGTCTAAGTGCTTGTGACATTTCTGCCAGCATGGGCTTTCTGATTCCAGTGTTACCATTTGGGGAACCCATTGGGAACTGACCCTTGAGCTCATCTGATGAGTATGGATGATTGTGAAGACTGCCAGATGAAATGCCTAGTTCATGGCTATAACATTATTAACCTTAGCAATGATGATCTTCCATAATCATGGTATCCACTTTTTGGGCACATTTCCTGTGAAGATCTCCACACAATGTACTGTGTGGAGGTCATCTTCAGTCGGCTCCTGACCCTATTTAAATTACTTGACCTAAAACTAATCGCATTAGTATAAGGGTGCATCATTACCATGCACAGTATTCAAACCTCTTATGGATTTCCTTTGGCATCTTCCATTCCATTGTATGGAATTTAATGATGGAATGACAGAACAGTTCTTTCAATGTCCAAATTCTTCACAGACTGACAGGTTGTGTTTTGCAATCTTCTCTCTCTGACAGCTTGCTATGAAATGACCTCAAACTGCAGTGCGTGGCATGCCAAGGCAGATCATGATCTCCAATTACAAGTTTAGATTTTCAACAGAAATAAACGATTATCAAGTAGATTATCACCTTTCATACTACTGTGAAGGAACCAGGAGTAGTTAAACTACTACTAAACCATTTATCACTAAAACTCATTAAGGTATAAGAGTATCAACACACAAAAAATAAAGAGAATATCCCATCTTCAACAGCATGTACATCATTTTAACCTCCAAAGCTCTGTAGAAAAGTAAATTTTGTGAAGAGTTTTGTTTAAACTAAAACCACCTAAAAGCATATTATTATTATTATTAAAACCAGTGTGTTTCAGGATGCCCCACCATATTCAGGATCAAGAGGGTATATACAGAGGCATATAATACTAACTTCCCTAGTCCCTCTCTCTAATAAACTATAGAATCCACCCGCTAGAAGAAAACTGACTGATTTTTTCAAAACTGCAATATTTGTAACATATTTAACAAACTTTAATCTGAAGTTACAATGAGACAATGCATTAGCTATACAGTAATCCCTCCTCCATCGCGGGAGTTGTTGCGTTCCAGAGCCACCCAGTCGAAATAGAGAAATCCGCGAAGTAGAAACCATATGTTTAGTATGGGTTATTTTTATATTGTCATGCTTGGGTCACAGATTTGCGCAGAAACACAGGAGGTTGTAGAGAGACAGGAACGTTATTCAAACACAGGCAAACAAACATTTGTCTCTTTTCAAAGTTTAAACTGTGCTCCATGACAAGACAGAGATGATCAGTTCTGTCTCACAATTAAAAGAATGCAAACATATCTTCCTCTTCAAAGGAAACAGAGAGGAAAGGCAAACAGAATCATGTTTGTTTTTAAGTATGCGAAGCACCCGCCGGTACAAAAGCTGTGAAGGCGGCAGCTCACACCCCCCTCCGTCAGGAGCAGAGAGAGAGAGAGAGAGATAGAGAGAAACAAAGTTAAAAATCAATACGTGCCCTTTGAGGCGTTTAAGTATGCGAAGCAACGTGCAGCATACTTAAAAGCTGCACACAGAAGGTAGCAACGTGAAGATAATTCTTTCAGCATTTTTAGACGAGCCGTCCGTATCGTCTAGGTGTGCGAACAGCCCCCCGGCTCACACCCCTACGTCAGGATCACAGATAGTCAGCGCAAGAGAGAGAGAAAGAAAAGTAAGTTGGGTAGCTTCTCAGCCATCTGCCAATAGCGTCGCCTCTGTAATGAAATCAACTGGCAAAACAACTGAGGAAGCATGTACCAGAAATTAAAAGACCCATTGTCCTCAGAAATCCGCGAACCAGCAAAAAATCTGCGATATATTTAAATATGCTTACATATTAAAATCCGCGATAGAGGTGAAACCGCGAAAGGGCGAAGCGCAATATAGCGAGGGGAATCACTGTATACATAATTAGTTCTAGTAACTCAGCGTAGCCTGAGTATAAAACAATGGACGGGGAAATTCCACAGGTCTAAACAAAACCATAATGAGACAAAAAGACATACTCTTAGACAAAAGATGTCTCCCTGACAGACAATGACAAACTAATTTAGAGATAAAGCACTGTATGCAAGTGTGGGTGATTCTGCTTTTGTGCCTACAGATGACAAAATCCGTTGTCCCACTACACTCATGCTGACTAATGGGAATTGTAGTCCCTGAGCCGGCAGTGGTGTTTTTTTTTTTAAACATTCTGTTTTGTTTTACACTGCACTGCTGCATTGGCACTCTCAACATAACCACTCTTCCAGTACACAACATATTTTAAGTTTGGATTAACGTAAAGGGCACATGCAAAATTTTTTAGAAAACTGGTTCATCTGTTTTTTGCATGTTTAGTAAAGCAAAGGAGACAGATGTCCAAATGGAGAATGGCGTTACAATTTTATTTATTAGATAGTGGCATGTATAGAGTACATATAGCCAGGTCCATAATGAGTTGGACAGTGACACAGTTTTAATAATTCCGGCTCTGTACACCACCACAATGGAATTGAAATAATGCAATCGATTATGTGATCGAAGAGTAGACTTTCAGCTTTAATTTAAGGGGTTTTACCAAAAATCTCGTATGAGCAGTTTGGAATGACATTTTATGCAGTACATGGTCCCCCAATTTTAAGGAAAGTATTTTGGACATTGACTGAGAAGCTGTTCATATTTCATTAACTATTAAGCAGGTAAAAGGTCTGGAATTGATTCCAAGTATTTGAATTTGCGCGTGGGAGGCTATCACTATGAACTCTCAATACGACATCCATACAGCTGTCCATGCAAGTAAAAAAGGCTGAGAAAACAAAACCATTTAGAGAGGACCGCAGAGAAACATAAAGAGTGGCCAAATAAACCATTTGTAACATTTCTTAAAAAGAAGGAATGCACTGGTGAGGTTCAGCAACTCCAGAAGGCTTGGACAATAATGGAAGGCAACTGTGCGGATACTGCAAAATTCTGTCCTTGGTGGAGAGAAAAACCACTTAACAACATTTAGCTAAACCAAGAACACTCTCTAGGAGGTAGACCTATCATTGCCATATTTTAATCAATCAATAGAAAACTTGATTCAAATATAGAGGGTTTACCACAAGGTGTAAACCACTGGTAAACTTCAATCATAGGAAGGGGCAGATTAGACCTTTGCCAGAAAAATATTTTTTAAGAAGCCTGTTCCAGTTTCTGGAACAATTTTCGTTTGAACAAAGGAAAAACAGATTAATATGTACCAGAATGACAGAAAGAGAAGGGGTATGGAAAGAAAAGGAATGGCCTCATGATCCAATGCATATGCGATAACACATCATCTGTTGAGAACATGGTGGAGGCAGTGTTATGGGCATAGGCATGCCTGACTGCCACTGGAAGTTGGGTCAAAAATGGTTTACTGATGGTACGATTTCGTGGCAGAAGTAGGATGGAATTCTGAAGTGAACCAGGGTTAGTCCTATCTGCCGAGATTCAGCCAAATGCTGCAAAACTGAAAGCCTTATACAGCTGCTGGTCATAAAATTAGAATATCATAACAAAGTTGTTATTTATTTCAGTAATTCCATTCAAAAAGTGATACTTGTATATTAGATTCATCATTACACACAGACTGAAGGTTTAATCGAATGTTTATTTCTTTTAATATTGATTATAACTGACAACTAATGGAAAGTCCCAAATTCAGTATCTCTGATAATAGAATAGTGTGAAAAGTTCAATATTGAAGACACCTGGTGCCGACACTCTAATCGACTAATTAATCAAAACACCTGCAAAAGCCTTTAAATGGTCTCTCAGTCTAGTTCTGTAGGCTACACAAATCATGGGGGAAGACTGCTGACGTTGAACAGTTGTCCAAAAGGACAACCACTGACACCTTGCACAAGGAGGGCAAGACACAAAAGGCAAAAGGTCATTGCTAAAGAGCTGGCTGTTCACAGAGCTCTGGTCCAGAGCACATTAAAGAGAGGCGAAGGGAAGGACAGGAGGATGTGGTAGAAAAAGAGGTGTACAAGCAATAGGATAACCGCACCCTGGAGGAGGATTGTGAAACAAAACCCATTCAAAAATGTGGGGGAGATTCACAAAGAGTGGACTGCAGCTGGAGTCGAGTGCGTCAAGAACCACCACGCACAGACGTATGCAAGACATGGGTTTTCAGCTGTCGCATTCCCTTGTGGCGAAGGCCACTCTGTGAACAAGAGACAGCGTCAGAAGCGTCTCGCCTGGGCTAAAGACAAAAAGGATTGGACTGCTGCTGAGTGGTCCAAAGTTATGTTCTCTGATGAAAGTAAATTGTGCATTTCCTTTGGAAATCAAGGTCCCAGAGTCTGGAGGAAGAGAGGAGAGGCACAGAATCCATGTTGCGTGAGGTCCAGTGTAAAGTTTCCACAGTCAGTGATGGTTTGGGGTGCCATGGTCATCTGCTGTGTTGGTCCATTGTGTTTTCTGAGGTCCAAGGTCAACGTAGCCGCTACCAGGAAGTTTTAGAGCACTTCAATGCTTCCTGCTGCTGGCGAACTTTATGGAGATGCAGATTTCATTTTCCAACAGGACCTGGCACCTGCACACAGTGCCAAAGCTACCAGTACCTGGTTTAAGGACCATGGTATCCCTGTTCTTGATTGGCCAGCAAACTTGCCTGACCTTAACCCCATAGAAAATCTATGGGGTACTGTGAAGAGGAAGATTCAATACGTCAGACCGAACAATTCAGAAGAGCTGAAGGCCACTATCAGAGCAACATGGGCTCTCATAACACCTGAGCAGTGCCACAGACTGATCGACTCCATGCCACGCCGCACTGCTGCAGTAATACAGGCCAAAGGAGCCCCAACTAAATATTGAGTGCTGTGCATGCTCATACTTTTCATGTTCATACCTTTCAGTTGGCCAACATTTCTAAAAATCCTTTTTTTGTATTGGTCTTAACTGATATTCTAATTTTCCGAGATAATGAATTTGGGACTTTCATTAGTTGTCAGTTATAATCATCAACATTAAAAGAAATAAACATTTGAAATACATCAGTCTGTGTGTAATGAATGAATCTAATATACAAGTTGCACTTTTTGAATGGAATTACTGAAATAAATCACTTTGTCCATGATATTCTAATTTTAATGACCAGCACCTGTATAGTATACAGCAAATATACTGCAAAAGCAAACAAGTCTTTTTCAACGCAAAAGTACTGGATGATTCTTCAAAGGGCCAAGGTCAATCAAATGACCTCAACCCAACTGGACATGCATTTCACTTGCTGAACATAAAACTGATGGCAGAAAATCCAATGAACAAGCAGCACCTGAAGACAGCTGCAGGAAAGGCCTAGCAAAGTATCACTAGGGTAGAAACCAATGCATTTGGTGATGGCCATGGGTTCAAGACTTTAGGAAGTCCCTGACTGCAAAGGGATTTTCAACCAAATATTTAAAATTATCATTTTAGTTTGTCCAAATACTTTTGAGCCCATGAAAATTAGGTGGACCACGTGTCACTGTCCAAATACTTATGGCATGTAATAATAAAAGAAACAATATTAACTTTAAGTATGTAATGTGCAGTCTCCTTTCCTCTTTACACCTCGACTATAAAATAACACCATGTTATGTCACTTACAGAAATACTCATGATTCTGCACTTATGGGGTTTATTGATAAGGGGGAGGAGACAGAGTATGGCAGCCAGGTGAAGGAACCTCCTTTATTGGGGGGCTGGTTTTGGGGGACCATGTGCTACAATTTACTTTTGAAGACAAAGGCAGACAACTATTAAGATTTACTTTGTAGAGCTTCTCTCTTCAGACTTGGCAGTTACAACATACTTGTTTTTAAAAATTCATCTCCTACACTCTCATTTGGATTTCTACCCCCGAGAACTTTGAGATGACTCTGATGAACATGGAGGAGAAGGTTTTTTACAGGACATTGCTCAGCTGGAGTGACTTTATAGTAGAAAACTGGTAAATCTGTTAGTTGGTCATTCTAGCATGAAAGAGCTTCAGGGGATCATAAGACAAAAAATAAAATATCAAGGGACTACTTTTTGCAAGAAATACAGTAATCCCTCCTCCATCGCGGGGGTTGCGTTCCAGAGCCACCCGCGAAATAGGAAAATCTGCGAAGTAGAAACCATATGTTTATATGGTTATTTTTAGAATGTCATGCTTGGGTCACAGATTTGCGCAGAGAACACAGGAGGTTGTAGAGAGACAGGAACGTTATTCAAACACTGCAAACAAACATTTGTCTCTTTTTCAAAAGTTTAAACTGTGCTCCATGACAAGACAGAGATGACAGTTCTGTCTCACAATTAAAAGAATGCTAACATATCTTCCTTTTCAAAGGAGTGCAAAGCAAGCAGTCAAAAAAAAAATCAATAGGGCTTTTTAAGTATGCGAAAGCACCGCCGGTACAAAGCTGTTGAAGGCGGCAGCTCACACCCCCTCTGTCAGGAGCAGGAAGAGACAGAGAGAGAGCCACAGAAAAACAAAGTCAAAAATCAATACGTGCCCTTTGAGCTTTTAAGTATGCGAAGCTCCGTGCAGCATGTCCTTCAGGAAGCAGCTGCACACAGCCCCCCTGCTCACACCCCCCTACGTCAGCGCAAGAGAGAGAGAGAGAGAGAGAGAGAAAGAAAGAAAGTAAGTTGGGTAGCTTCTCAGCCATCTGCCAATAGCGTCCCTTGTATGAAATCAACTGGGCAAACCAACTGAGGAAGCATGTACCAGAAATTAAAAGACCCATTGTCCGCAGAAACCCGCGAAGCAGCGAAAAATCCGCGATATATATTTAAATATGCTTACATATAAAATCCGCGATGGAGTGAAGCCGCGAAAGGCGAAGCGCGATGTAGCGAGGGATCACTGTACTCTAAAATAGTATTTCATTTTAAACTTTAATCTCCTAAAAACCAGACATGACCAACCAATTCTGCTGCCAGATTAGGATTGAACACCATCAAATCTATAAAGAACATCTAAAATTTGTGATAAGTAATTTTTTTTTGGCAGACCACTGAAATAAGAACATATATTAATTACAAACTTGCTTCTTAGTCCTGTCACACTTCATTTTCTACTGCTGGATGAATTCTACCATATAGCTATATTACAAAAGGGTACAAAAAATACAGGGCAGTGAGTTAAATAAATAAATAAAGCTTAACCAAGGTTTTGTCTAGACAAGGAGAAAGTTCATCAAATCATTACCTGAATGGGCATATTGCTAGAAGAAAGATCATCAGGATGTCCCATAGACCTGTCTTCATAGTTCTGCCATTGTTGAGCAGGCCCTGGCCCCATCCTATCTTGAGATTTAGAGGCTGGGAATGTAAAGTACTCCCTGGTGTAGGTCTGGGTTGGAATTGGATATGCCTCAGGTCTTGGAGGTGCTTGTTGTTCCTAAGAAAATATTCAGACCGATATTTTATCTAGCATCTTCCTGTAGTAGGTGGTACGAGACACAGTGGTTAGTGCTTGTGCTTCTGGAGTCCTGGGATTAAATTCTGGTATACAGTACATGTCAGGTTGCCTGGAGCCATATGAGTGATTATGCATTATTATGAGTTTAAATTGTCCTGCAACAAACTGGAGTTCAACCCAGGTTTTTTTGCCATCTTGAATCCTGTCTTTGTGACCCTATCCTCTGGAAAAGTTGGCTGGAATATTGACAGGTGAATATTTCCTTGACAAAATGCTCTGTATGTTTAGTGCAGTAGAATGATTGTTCACATACATAGTGTACTTTTATAATCGAAGCACAAGCATTGTTCACATACATAGTGTACTTTTATAATCGAAGCACAAGCATTTCAAGTGACTTACTCCATCAATTCATCAATTAGTCAGAAGCAACTAATGCCTCACTTAAATGTCTACACTGTCTGCAAAGAAACAACCTTTCTGTTTTTAAAAACAGGATATTGAAACATAGTTTCACAGCTGGGAGTGATTGCTTGAATTACATTATTGCTCTCCCAAACTGTATTATCACCATAGTGTGTTACATTTGATTATTGCACAAATTGCTTCAGAGATACTGCTTTATACTCACATCAGTGCAGAGGTTGCCTGTAGATACAGATGTAATTTTTGATGATGGTCCACCTGAGTAAACTGTCTTTGCTCCTGGACTATGAGGCTGGTCTGTTTAGCAAAGCCAAAACATACACAAATTATGAATGCTTTATTGGACACTTAAAGCTTAAGAAACATGTTAAAGTGAAAAATTGTATGGTGCTAACATGTCTAAATTTGTGAAACCCTTTGAGTATTTGATGCAAGAATTTTGTATTTGCTTAAAGCTGCTGTAAATGTAGTTAGAGCCTTCACATAATGCAAATAGCTTAGTTGCAGAAAAGGGTGCATGTTAAACATAAAATAGTCATGATGAAAGGTGACAATACTCTTAGCCCAATGACATTCCAGAAAGATGCTGGTCATTTCAGAAAAGTGCACATTTTTTATAGACCCCATTCTACAAGATGAAGCCAGAGTTGCTCAGTGTCTCTCTCTCTCTCTTTCTATATACATCTGTATATATCTATCTATCTATATATATATATATATATATATATATATATATATATATATATATATATATATATATATATATATACACACACACACACACACACATATACACAGTATATCTTTTCTATGATGTGGAAGTAGAAGTATAATACAATGCACATGCAAGTAACTGAGCACTGGCAACAGTCTGCAGATGAATCTAAGTTTAAGAATGACTATGCCACTCTTGGGTAAAGAAACTAAAATTGAGGCAGCTAAAAGTTTTAAACATATCAAGAACAAAAAGCAAATATGCCAGGGTAATTTTATAGAATATTTAGAAGTTCTGAGTGTTTAAGTAATGCCTTAAAAATGGGCTCTTCCACTACTGACAACTACTTTTAAATTTTTCAACTGAGGAGGCACATTTCAAATCCTGGTAAGTATTGGTCTATCTTATGTAAAAGTAAAACAAGTATAAAAATCTCACTTCCATCACTCTTCATCTATGCTTGACACAGCATTTCTTGCACATGGAATGCATAAAATGCTGATCTGTCTACCATGTAACAAGAGAAGCAAACAATATGAAAATGATTTGTTAGATGTGCGCTTTTTTATATTGGAAGAATAGCTGAAGTTTGTACACTGTACTTACTGGCTACATTAGGGCTGGATCGGTGGTCAGCCCTGTTCTTGAGCAGTCTTTCCTCTCCTGACATTTTCTTTGGTTCAGGGTACTCCCCCCACGGCACCGGTGGGCTGTCAGGGGAGCCATTCTGTGCAGAGTTATTGTAGAGCTCAAAGCCTTCGCTCTTTGGTCTGGGTTTACCTGAGCCACGACCTCTGTCTGAAGCTGAGACAAAACCCAAAATAAGAAGAAACAAAAATGTAAAAAGTGGTACTGCTGTGCATATTTGTTTCAGTCCTTTTTTTTTTTTTTATATAAAAGTTGTTCAAGGCAGTTTCTGGAAAGAAAAAAAACATTTTAACAATGTAACTGCCATAAAACTGCTCCTTAGCATCATGCCCAAATAAAGCAACAGCAGAAAACCAAAGTCACTGGTAGATGCCGGTGAGTAAGTTGACCCAAAGGTGTGTTGCAACACAGGAATTAACTTTGGTCATAACTTAAACACTCGGGTAGAAAATTATCCAAATACTGAAAAAATGGTTAAAAAGAATAGGTGTTTTTTGTCAGTCAGATTCAACTGAACTTTCTTTCCTTAGTCATTGGACATAAAAGACACAAATGGATTACCATGCATAATGAAGGAAACAAATAATGTACATGCTTGATGGTGAGTTACGAAGTGTTTGCTGGGGAAACTACATGCATTAATAAGGAAACTGTAAAAAGTAAAACAAAAAGTCAAAATGTTCAATGCAAGAAGCGGCCCTGTCTATTTCAGGGCCCAAAATGCAAGACACATCACTGTTCAGTTTTTAGTTTACTATAAAGTTACAAAAAGTAGTCAAACTTGCTTAACCAATAAAAAACTTGGAGAGGACAATGAGGACATTGATTTGGTAAACATACACCTAGTGGACACAGAAAGCTTTATCTGTAAGCTTCATTCCATTCTGTTATTACAGCAATGAAAAGACAAAAGAGTAAAATGCTGCCACAGTACTAAAGCCAGAAATGACTGTAAGCAATAAACATGAATATTTTTTAATAAATATAATACACAGTATTATTTACACAGTGGGTATAAAAAATCTGAATACCTGAATTATTTAAATATAAAACTTTTAAAGGAATTAAACAATATTTTAGATTGATGAAGAATGGTTGAATTCAGATACAATTGCTAGACAAACAAGAAATAGAAGATGATGACTAACTATTGCAGATGAAGCAGTCAGAAAACAGTTTTGCTTTATTCTTATGTGTCATGCCACTGCAAACGACGTGGTGTAAAATGATGCAGCAAATGCACTTAATATGACGTGAACCTCCCTTCAAAAATCAAACAATTTGTCCATTTAGAAACAAACGATAATATCATTCAGAAAACAGGAGGATAAAAAAATAAAATATTATTTTTATATAAAATACATCTGTAATTACAATTATGAATCTCTAAGAGAAAGGTAAAGGATTATATTAAAGGAAACATTTGAAGTGTTAATACAAATTTTATATTAGTTTATTGATATCCTACAGTAGACGAATTTTGGTATTATGATGTTGGGAGGCGGGGGGTTTAGGGATAATATAAAAACATTTAACACATGGTTAAAAATAACACAAAAAAACCACAAACGTGGTACATTTAAAGTAGCAAGATAGGAACATGGGCTTAGTTATTTTTATAATATTAGTAGTATTACAAACTACTAAATTCATGTTTCAATACATACATCTTTAATAGATCACTAACATACTGCTGAAGTAATAAAATATGTGTTAATTGTGCTGGGATTTTAAAAGTTTGACAACTATTTTGTGCTAATGCACCAGTGGGAGGTATTTGGTGAACATTTGCTCATTTTAGCAGTCAGTTTGGAAGCTGTGAGCATAAGACTGGATAACTAACATACAGATTATGCGTAACTTGAGATTTCACATGGACATTTTAATAATGTTTACAATTGTACAACAATGGCTCGTGTTGGGTCCTTTTATTTGAAAAAAATAACATTCCATATGATCAAGTCTAACTTAAACAACAAAGAAAATAACATTAAAAACAACTTAACAAAACAGAATTCAACCCCCACTGGAGAGAAGAGAACCAACAGCAAGGCAAAACTTTTAAAACTACAATGAGGGGAGAATGTACAGAGACTTTTCCCTGATATAAATGCTTAATATAAAATTTTATTAATTAGATTTTCTCATATTTTAAAAAAGTTTCAAACAGATCCTCTAAGCGATAATCTGATTTTTTCCAATTTCAAATAGCACAGAACATCAGTTACCCACGGACAGCTGCGTTGGGGTTCTTCAAGTTGAAGTGTGGTATAAGCAATTACAGTATTTGTCCTTCTCTACTTTAAGCCCATCTGAGAGTTCACCAAACACAGCTGTTAATGGGTTAGGAGTGATTGTGACACCAAGGCTATCTTACAGGCATTCAAAGATTTTTGTCCAAAATGATATTAATTGTGTGCACTTTCAAAACATGTGGCCCAGTGAGAGTGGAGCCAGACTCCAATGTTTGCAGGTTGGATCTTGCCCTAAATGCATTTTGGACAATTTTAAATGAGATAAATGTGGCTGATGAAAGATTTTAAGTTGAATGATTGAAAGCGTTGCACATATGCAGCTAGAGTGTATTCTATGCATTGCTGCATTCCCCTCCTTTTCTGAGATATTAAGTGAAAGATACTTTCCCCACCATACTCAAGGATCTTTGAGTGGAAGAGACTTGAATACCTTTTATATATTATTGAGTTGCTGTCTGAGTCTTAAAGACTGATCAGTATTTCTTCTGGAATAAAAATGGGTGGGAGGTGTAGAAAATTGTGTAGGTTCCTACTATCAAAGTTTCTGATTTGAAAATACTGGAAATAATGCATTGGTAAGAAGTAAAATTTGATGCATAATTGTTCGTAATATACAAAGACATTATCTATGTACAATTCTCTAAGTGTTTTAATCCTGGACGGTTCCAAAGATTAAATACTATGTAGGTCTGAGGGGGTAGAAAAAGGTGATTATCATGTAAAGGTGCAACAGATAAAAACTTCCTTAGCCTTAGACTGCTTCCTGCATTGATTCCATATTCTGAGTAATTAATGAACAACTGGATTATTGGTATATTGATGATAATTTGTATTTACTGGGGTATAAAGCAGGGCATATAAAGACGTAAAACAAGATTTTATTTCTATTGGAGACTAGGCTTGTGGACATTCATCAATATGTATCAATGTCCAAGGTCTTGTATATTTGCCTTCTTCTGCCTTAGTTCTTTACAGAGTTGCCTTATGAATCCATGGACATCTTGAATTCCAAATAAATAAAGTTATAACTGAATTTAATTTCTTAAAGAACAAATTGTTAATGTATATAAAGTAGGGATGCACTGAAATAGAAAATGAAGCTAGGGAAGAATGTTCATCTTGACAGTATTGATTCTCCCTGTTAATGTGAAGATGGAGGGTAGACCATCTTTTCACATCTTGCTTTATTTTTTCCATGCTGATAGCAAAATTGTATTGAAAAAGATCTTTATATTTATTTGTGATGTCTACACCTGGATATTTTAACTGTTTGATAAAATAAATGGATAGATGTCCAGTCTGTTGTTGTGTACTAGGTAGTTCACTGTGAAAAGAACACTTTTATTCAAATTGATTCTGAGTCCGGGCGGCACAGTGGCGCAGTGGGTAGCGCTGCTGCCTCGCAGTTGGGAGACCTGGGTTCGCTTCCCGGGTCCTCCCTGCGTGGAGTTTGCATGTTCTCCCCGTGTCTGCGTGGGTTTCCTCCGGGCACTCCGGTTTCCTCCCACAGTCCAAAGACATGCAGGTTAGGTGGATTGGCGATTCTAAATTGGCCCTAGTGTGTGCTTGGTGTGTGGGTGTGTTCGTGTGTGTCCTGCGGTGGGTTGGCACCCTGCCCAGGATTGGTTCCTGCCTTGTGCCCTGTGTTGGCTGGGACTGGCTCCAGCAGACCCCCGTGACCCTGTGTTTGGATTCAGCGGGTTGGAAAATGGATGGATGGATGATTCTGAGTCCAGAAATCTTTTGAAATTCTCCAAGTGTATTAAGAGCTACAGGTAAGATTGTTTGTTTGTGAGTCTGATATACAGTACCACATTATCTGCATATAGTAATTTTTTTCTGTTCAACTCCTTCTCTGATAATCTCCTTTACCAATAAAGCATTTCAAAAATGAATAGCCAATGGCAGCTGCAAAAAAACAATGGTGGTAGAGGACATCCTTATCGAGTACCACATTCTAATTTGAAGTAGTTTGAGATAATGTTATTAATACACAAACAGGAACTAGGCTGTTATAAAGTAGTTTTATCCATGCATATATATTTGGGCCAAATCTTAATTTGTACAATGTGGTGAATAGGTAGTTCCACTAAACTACATCAAATGCTTTTTCTGCATCCAAAGATAATAAGATCTGGTGTATTAAGATTTTATGGGTAAGTACTGTATATTACATTAAGCTTATGCCGAAAGTTAGAAGCTAAGTGTCTGCCTTTAATAAATCCTGTTTGGTCTTGTGATATTACAGAAGGAAACACTTTCTCAATTCTTCTAGCTAGAACTTTGGATAGTGGATAATATCTTAACATCATTATTCAGAAATGAAATTGGTTGGTATAATGCACATTGTAATTAGTCCTTATTTGATGGTAATTAATATATGGCGAAAAGTTTGAGGTAGAATTTTGTTGTCTGTAGCTTATATAAATGTTGCTAATAATAGTGGAGCTAACGTATTTATTTATTTTTTTTAATAAAATTCCACTGAGTAGAGAGCAGGGCCTGCAGTTTTCCCGCTTTGTAGTGAGTTTATAGAATCCAGTGATTCTATTTATCTAGCTGTGGTATTGGTGATGCATCCATAAACTCATTAGATTGTGTCTTGTCTTTAAACAGAGTAGAATATAAGGACTTATAGTGATCTTTAAATGTGTGGGTTATGTTTTTGATTGTATCTCCATCTGTGTTGGTAATTTCTCTTATTGCGCTGCAAAGTTCATGCTTGTGGATTTGTTGGGCTAAAATCTATTGGCTTTCTCTCCATGTTCATAGTAATGATGTCATGATTTAAAGAGGAGCTATTCAGTTGTTGTCAAGAGGTTAAATTCTAATTTCAGAACCTGTCTTTTCCTTTAAAGTACCTGGTGTATTCTTGATCTATTCTGGTAATTTAACTGATTAACTCTGATGCCTTCTTGGTCTCCAATTTATTTTTATGGGAAAGAAATGAAATAATCTGTCCTCTTAAAAAACCTACAGAATTCCCCTGCGTATTCCTGCAGAGACCTCGGAGGATGCATTTGTCTCAAGAAAAAATAAATACGTTAGAGGGGAATTCTGTTTCACATCCACTAATGATAGGGAGTTAAGATGCCACCTAATAAATTAGTGTATTGGGCACAGTGATTCAATTTCCAACATCTGAGGGGCATGATCGGTGATAGCAATAGTGTCGTACTTGCAAGATTTGATACTGGGCAATAAATTAGTTCTTGAGTAACTATGATGTACTAGTGAGAAGAATGAATATGCTCAAGTTCGGATTTAAGAATCTCCATGAAACTATGATATTAAACATTTTTCTCTGCCACCTCTACCAACAACACAGTGTAAGTAACATATAAAACAAAAAATGTATGCATGCCGTAACATTCAAATGCCGAAGCAAGTCAGTTATCACATTTTTGTTTTTGAAATATTTTTGTAGCAATGATTCATATTCAAAAATAACAGCAATAACAGAAACAATTACATGTGTTAGTCTACTACATTAAACACATTCTTTTTAGCAGTAATTTACAATGTCATGTTGTAAAAATGTGCCCAACCATGCTTGTGGTGGTTGATTAACTTTCACACACAGCAGGTTCCAACTCAAGTGATGTAAAAACTGCATTGACTGATAAGTGTTAGTGGTGGAGGGTGGGTGAGTAACTGAAATTTTGTACCATCTAGCTATTACTGTCAGTTAAAACCCATTAAAATTATATAAATAAAAACTTGGAAAGGAACTGATTTATTGTATAATAGGAATACCAAATGTGACACTAATCCCAATGATTTTAAATTCAGTCTTAAGATACACAGCAACAAAAGAGGCTCTTCAGACAGAGATAAATTGTAACCCTAGCTTAGTCTTTAGCATATGTTTTGCGGCTAAGCAATTCTTTTGAGCATGGTGCAACCTGCAGCTTTGCTCCATCCTTGTGGTCTGTGGCACAATGAGCCTCATTTGTACAGTAGAAACAGTATACTACAGTGTAGTCCTTGTTATATGCCCTGTGACTCCAATCTTTTGTCCGCATATCAACCATAGTTCCCTTTCTAAACACATCTATTTTAATTTTAACTAAGAGTTGCTGTGCCTTTTCTATGTAATTAATTAGTTCAAACATTGTTTAACTGCAGGTTAATAATTAGGTTCTTTATGAAAATAATTTACAGATAATATTAACTCAGTCTCATATATGCTTAAAGAATTGCTTTTTACTTCCATTCATTTCCAGAAGTAACTTCTCTGTGAAATGAGAAGTGTTTCTCTGTTTTATGAGATTGCACATTCACCAATGCTTTTTAATGGAAGATTTTGAAATATTAAAGCTTTGTACAGTGTGATCTGTTTGAGATGTCTCAATGAAAATTGAACTTTCTGGACAAATTTCTTTTAAAAATAAGTGTGCCAGATTTCAATAAAAATCAGTTCCCGGATGGCAGAGTTGTTTAATGTGGACGGATGGACAGACAGACAGAAACACAGACTGACAAGAAGACAGGTCTATCACAGTATAAAGTATTGAGTGGAGTATTCCTTTAAGTAAGTTGTATTGGGCTAACAGATAAAAGAACATGAAAACACACTCAATAATAAATGTTTGAAAAAACTGCTTCACATTTGCTTATTATAGCAATTACATTATAATTTCTCCTTGTTTTATATTAGTAGGGAAAATTCACCTTGATTCTGAGCTGCACCTCTTTAGGAAAACAAGCTACCATATCTGTGACTACAGGCCATTAATTCAGGCTTTTAGAAGGCAACCATTTCTCACAAACAGTAAAAATTACAGAACAAAATTAAATTACGAGTTGAAAAATATTACAAAACATTATGGTAATGAAAAAGAGTCTGATATTGTCATGTATCTAAAAAACATGAAAAAGTTGGGTTTTTTCAATCTAAATGCTGGTATCATTTCACTTTTGTATATTTTTCTTTTTCTTTCAACGTTAGCTTTCATTTTTCTTCTACTGGTTTTGAAACATTAAGTGTGGAAATGTCTTTATTCAATATGACTTACAAGATGTGGCAGGCCGCTGGGGGTGGTACCCAGCCGGGACACCCGAGAGAACCGGAGGAAGGCTTGCGCCTCCTCCAGACCAGGGGACCACGGGTGCAGGGCTTGGAAGCCCAACCCTGTAGGGGCCCGTGGTCACCGCCAGGGGGCGCCCCGGTGCCTAGAGGGCCCTGGACCTCAGCACTTCCGCCACACCCGAGGTGCTGGGGGGAAGAAGAATGGGGAGTCCTTCTGGGTGTGCAGCCGGCACTTCCGCCACGCGGAGGAGTGTCGGGAAGCACTTGGAGCCCATTCCGGGTGTGCATAAAAGGGGCCGCCTCCCTTCAGACAGTGACTGGAGTCGGGGCGGAGGTGGACAAGAGTCTTGTTAGAGAGGAGTGGAGGCAGCCTGAAGAAGGCAGGCACTGGAGAGAGAGGCCTGGACTTTGGGGGTTTGGTGCTGGAGGCGCTGGGTTTGTGCAGATCTAAATACTGTATATATTGTATAAGAAACGTGTGTTGGGTGTAAACACGATGTCCGTCTGTCTATGTCCGGGCTGCTTCTCACAAAGACCATGATGATTTATAATCATTTACTTTTTTTAACTACTGGATTAAGTGACTTGTTCATTTACATTTAGCTGTTTTACATGGTTATAGGTATAACTAAATTTTTTTTGTAAGGAACGTAAAAACTGAAGCAAAGGCCTAAAAAGCTCTGAATATCTACTGTATCATGGATAACATGGCTAATTATTGGCATATGACTCATTACTGATGGATGACAGCAACATTAAAAGTGCAACATTTCTGCAGCCAATTCTAATTAGAGCATGCATTTAACAGCAATATCCAAAGCATTAGACCTCTAATTTTACTGCTAAAAAGTGAAAAAAAAAACAACCACTAAGTTATCAGTAGCATTATACACTGAATTTCAAAACCTTATTTTATGTTTCTTTGTATCAAGAAGAATATATTGCCAGGCCTAACAGAAAAAAGAACACAAAACAAGCTAATATAGGCTTTATATAATGTATATAATGTCTAAAAATGGACATTTAAATGTCATGGAATGGACTGCAAGTATGAAGAGGCCAGATGATGCCAAGCATGTATTAATAGGAAAACTGATAGCTTCAGAACAAACAGATGAATATCAGCACATAAAACAGTCCGGACCTAAGCTTGAATCCTATTAAATGATATGAAATAAGGATAAAAGCAAAAATATGAAAATTGCAAAGTGTATACATTGTACTAAACTCAAGAGGTATGACATGAAAGTATTTAGTGAGTTTCAATTATTCATAATTATGCTTTTCTGCTCCATAATTAGAAATATTCTTATCAATTTAAATTTGAGCATGATTTACTAATCAGGGGAAAAATAACACATTAACAGTACATATATAAAACAAAACTACAACTTGTGACTCTTCTCTGGGCTGAACAGTGAATACTTTTTAGGGAAAGAAACTATTAGAAGATACAATTTTTAGGTTGCAGCTTATATTTTAATCAATATTTTAATTAATTTTAATGTTAAAGGCACTGTACAGGATGAAGGATAAACTAGTATAAACATATAAAAGACACTCATCCTACAAAGGATAAAAAAAACAGAATGCAATTTCTTAAGCAAAATAGATCCATTAATTATCATTCCATATCACAAGGTTCATTTGGTAGACCATAAAGGACTTCAAAATAACCCTCTCAATTCATCAAGCTATAACCGACAATGTTAAGAGTCCTAAAAGAGACAATTATTTTGAGCTGAAATTTCCTGATGCTCTTGATTTTAACATTAAGCACTATATTATTTAACAATTAGTTTTCCAAAACCAAGTATTTCTTACCCCTCTGCATCATTGGGGATGGTTGATTAAGCAGTGTTGCTAATCCGTGGTAAATTGCTCCCTGTTTCGCTACCTCTAATGTTACTACAGAGCCAGTCCGAGTCATTAGTTCTGCCGCCCTAAAAGATAAAAGACAAATACACTGAGTGAATTGTTCCAACTAGATGTATTTTAAGTATTTTTCATTTGAAGTTAAAAAAATGAATGTTACATCAATTTAGAAGTCAGTCAAAAGTCCAGCTAAACATCTAGCATACACATAATATTCAAATGTACTTAATTCAGTTTAGGAGTGGAGATCCCAGGAACTATCATTCTAACAACACTGGGCACAGGTTGGGAAACAATGCCATACAGTATGCCAATCTGTCACAGAGACACACACATACACGTGCACACACAGCCACAATCACTCAGAGGGGGGCCAATCAGAGTTTCCAATTAACCTAACTTGCACGCTATTGGGATGGGGAAGGAAAACTGGAGTACAAATATTGGGGAAAACATGCAATCTCCAAACAGAAAATGACTGTCTGCAGAATTCAAACCCAGAACACTGGATATGAAAGGCAGCAGTACTAATCATTACAACATCACGCCATCCCAAAGTCTACTGTAAATAATTACACAGCAATGCATAGAATAGGACATCAAGTGAACTGAGTAACTGAAGAATAAACAAGCTGTACAGTTTTGATTGTGAAATTCAGTTTTTATTTAGGGAATGTATTACCAACTTTTTTTGTTTTGTTATACAGAAGAGAAAACATTTATTGTTAGAAACCATGTATACATAGAAAACCTGTAAACATAGCCTAATTGTATGGTATTGAATTTTGAACCAAACAGTCCCTCCAGACCCATACTCCCCCCCTTTGATATTGAAGGTATTATGAATTGTATTCTTGTGTCAGTCAGTCAGTCATTATCCAACCCGCTATATCCTAACACAGGGTCACGGGTGTCTGCTGGAGCTAATCCCAGCTAACACAGGGCGCAAGGCAGGAACAAATCCTGGGCAGGGTGTGCACACACCCACACACCAAGCACACACTAGGGACAATGTAGGATCGCTAATGCAGGATCACCAATGCACCTAACCTGCAAATCTTTGTTATGTTACAAAATGAGAAAGTGTGTGATTTTGTTGCAGAATGTTTGAATATAACTCACTATAGTAAGAAAGAAATGATAAAAAAGAAAGAAATGATAAAAAAGGGAAATTATCAATATTACAATACAACTAAATAAAATGATCATATGCTTTCTTCCGAAAAGTAGATCCACAATTACACAAAATAGAAATAATATGGTTTGTGCAGAGAACATTTGTGTTCTAATAGTAAACTACAAAATTATCCAAATATCAGCAACAGAAAAAAGATAACACATCAATTGTGAACAGTAAATTCATATTGACCCACTTAATAAGGGTGTATTACCATAGCTACGTTTTACCACCCCTCTAACACATTTGGAAAAATGAGAAAAAATTGAAATCAAACTTGGTGTGAAGAATTAAAGTTTATGATAATTATTTTGTACTTAGTGCAGATCAAGCTTTTACTGTAATAACATCTTGAATCCATCTATGCCTGTCTAAAAGTTCTGTATACACTGCTTTCATTTAAGCCTTACACCTAAATTGTAACATCTGTTTCCAACCAAATCTCACTAGAGCACTGAACTCTGCCTCCTTAACATTATTGGTATTTTCCTCTGAGAAGCTATTTGTTGGATCATCCTCTGTAGTTATGTCTTTGATCATGCTGTATTTATGACATTGTGCATAACTTCCTCTTGAAATGGACAAGTGTCTTCTTTTCACAAATGCTTTACTACACCACTGACTGCAAATCAGTTTTCTCTGCAGGAGAAAGCCTCCACTTTGTTTCCTCATGTTTCTCAAAAATACATGCTTAGTCTAAAACCCTTTAATATTTGCCTTCTTCAACATTATTAAAATATTCCACACTATTTATGGATGATAAATGGCCATTTATAGGTATCTGAACTAAATACTGCAGTACTGTACATTGCAATTGAAAAAAAGTTTCTAATTTTAAAAGCAAATTTCTTTATTGTAAAATAAAGTATTTCAGGATCCGTATCTATATTACATACATCATATTAACAAAGTAATATCGAAAATAAAATCTTCTGTAGCCAGTAACTTCATTACCTGAAAATATTGTTACCCTTGTGAATGTGTCAATTTAGACATTATCATGTGGTAAGTTATCTATCATGTATTCGAGTAATATGTAAGACAGACTTAATGTAAGATTTTGTAAGTTTAGATTTCTAAAACATTCAGGTAATAATAGTAGTATCAATAGTTTATCTCACTGCAAATGTACAAGAATAATTCTTCATAGCTCCCAAAGTAACTACATGCCTTCACTCCATGTTATTCTGTATTGGTTCGCATTTTTTTTTATAAATAAACTAGGGGGATTTGCCCCCTGCTCGCCAACCCCCAGGTTTATTTTCCCAGAAATACAATTTAAAGAGATTGTTTTTTTCATGGGAATTGTTACATATGCATTATGTTCACTTTTAAATTAAAACTTCAGTAAAAACAATATTTGGAATTAACTTTACTGATATAATTTTTATGGTGTTCCACTGTTAAATTTTCGTCTGCTGTTATCTCTTTCTTTACCTCTGATTCGTCTATTTCTTCTGGGAGTCCAAATTGCTGCATTGTTAAATCTTCTGCTTCTAACATTTCTTTGATGATCGAAAGAGACGTTTGTTCAATCGACTTTTCGGATAATAGTCCTTTGAACGCTTCCCATAATTGTAAAGCATCAACTTCACCCGTCATAATAAAGTACACGAAGAAGTGTCTTAATTTGTCAGGCATCATTACAGAAGTGGCATCAGACATCATTTCAAACATATAGTCGTCTATTTTACATAACCCAGCTGCTCGTGCCGCTTCTTTAAAGTACCGTACTTAGTTCCATCTATAGTTAGAACATCTTTATATTACGTTGCTCCTTTCGAGTAACGTAACAACAATGTTAAATGAAACTGTTTGATATCTTTTGGTGATAAAATATTTAATCGAGCAACACTTTTGCAATAAATTTTTCTTGGATGCCACACTCTTTTTTGTTTCTGCCATGTGTAATGTTAAGGAATTTGCGCATACATATATGCTTTTGCATTTACGTCTGTTTTATTAAGTTCAAAATAAGCCAATAATTTTGTATTTCTATTTTTCGCTACCTCTAAAGCTTCTGCTTCTTGAACATCATCCTGAGACTGTTCTTTTGATAAAGTTACGCGTACTCTATCGTGCCCTTTATGAATGTATTTGTAGATGTACTTAATACTCATAACCGATGCACAATTCTCGACATTAATATGACAATCGAATCGTTTCAACAAATACAGGTTATATGGTACAATCATTGAATTATCGAGCGTCACAATTTTACCATCTTTCTTTCTGTGATAAGTGTGTTGTCCGTGATGATTATCTCTTCGCCAATAATCAGGAAAGCCAGCCTTAGTCATATCTGTTGTTTGCATGAACGCTTTTGGAAATTTCTTTAAACACTTTTATTCTTTTGAGTCCCAACATACAGAATCTTTTAAATGAGGTCCCTGTGTTTAATGACTTTGTACCATAATTCAGGATAGGTTTCTCTGTTTGGAATTTCAGCCAGACAAAGCGATCTACATCATCAGCAGTTAATAATTTATTTTGCAAAGTAACCAATAAATGCATGTGAGGCAAACCCCATTTTTCAAATTTCAACGTGTAAATGTAGGCTCGATTTGACCGAACACCATTTCGAATTCATTCAATACAAATAAGACTTTCTGATAAAACAATCTACTTATGAAAGTGGGATATCCACAGCTAATGTAGCCGGTGGCATTATTCTCAAGAATCTGCAGATTTCTGGCCATTGTGGATTGCACATCATTGTAATAAATATATCTGGCTGACTGATAGTTCGGGATATTGCCATTGCATCATGATATAACTGTTGCAATGCTCTAGGACTACCTTGATATGATGATGGTAATATTACTGCTTTACCTATTTTGAATTTGTCTGAACTATTGATATTTGAATTTTGAATGTGATCAATGAGACCTTGCATATGTTCCGTTCTAAGTTTTGCTTGATTCGATTTAATAAAGAAAAGACGATTAGCTTCAACTTTTAGATACGCATTAATAAGGTAACTGATCGGTTAGATGAATGTGTTCTTGTTTCAAAATGGTGGTAAATAGGGCATGTCAACAGCTGAGAGGTTAGATGACTGTGATCTTGTTTGAAAATGTCTGTAAGTACGGCGTGAATTGCTTCCAAAGGATGTCAGTATGACGTGACT
Source organism: Erpetoichthys calabaricus (assembly GCF_900747795.2). Taxonomy (NCBI): domain Eukaryota; kingdom Metazoa; phylum Chordata; class Cladistia; order Polypteriformes; family Polypteridae; genus Erpetoichthys; species Erpetoichthys calabaricus. Next base: position 98,603,929 of record NC_041396.2, on the reverse strand, counting down.
TGACAGTGTCGCGGGATGTGAAAGTGTCTCTCTGACTCTCTGTCTCTCTTCAAAAGATCATGTCTCATCGCAAGTTTTTTTTTTTTTTTTTGTAATAGAGGTATGTACATTCTGGTTCCAAGTTTTCTTTTTTTTCATAAAAGACTTGACTGTACTTTGGGAATTTTCAATGCCTTACTAATGTATTTACAATTTTCCTTATCCTGGAAATGTTTCAAATCTTAAGTCTTTTTGATGTAATTTTATATTAATCACCTTGGGATCAAACTGAAAATGTAATAATCAACTTGGGATTTCCAAAGATAGATGTATTTTCATGTGAACTAATGGGAAACAACTTCTCTGAAAACAGGTGTACATTATCTAACTGATGATTTTTAAATATAGCTGCTTTCACTGGAACATATGTTCTTTATTTGTCATGGCAAAGAAGATAAATATGCAAATCACTCATTTCTTCCTTTAATTATTTGTAATTAATTTAGGGTGTACCATATAAGTTTACTTTTTCTTTGACATTACAAAATTTTCAATTTGACAAACGGCAACAAATTTTATCATAATAAATAAACAAATTAAAAAGGTCTAAGGAGGGAGAATACTGAAAAAGGAACAATAGGAAAATCTACATAAAGTTAAAAATTCTACATATTTAAGAATATAGCAAAAAAATATCAAGGCTGAACAAGAAGAAATAAATTTGGATGCTATTTAACAAAAACTACATCAATTATTAAAAAATACCTTTCTTGTGAAAGTCCTACTAAGCTCTTTCCGTCAACACTTAAAAGTTGATCACCTGCTGCTAGACGACCATCCTGAAATGACAAGTTCCATATAGTTAACCAAAAAAGAATCCTAAAGAAAACAAGTAAACATAATAATTTCTAAAAGTGGTTGCCTTTATTATGAAGCTTAAGTCGTCTACTACAAAATTAAATAAACCTAGAGAAGCTACCAAAGTAAGACCCTTTATCTGTATACAGGATTTATGCTTTACATATTACTTTTTAGGTTTCCCCCAATTGATGTAGTTTTTAAACAAATTCTAATTTGATACTTACATTTTTGATGTTGTTGAGAGGTATATTGTATTATTATTATATAATTACAGTTAAAATCTGACTGTAATTACTTGACCTGTGGTGGTGAACTGAATGACATTTTTTATTTAAAGATCTAACAACTTGCATATCATTCACTGCAACTGTATTCATTGATTGGCATTGACTGCTAATTACACAGAAAAATACTTTGTTTTTTGCAAGACATTCCAGTCTTCTGTTATGGATGTATCTTTAATTTTTAGCATCCAAACTACTTGCTTCTTTTTGAAGGTAAGCTCTGTAATCTTCAAGTTTGATTACACTTGAAACCCATACACTGCACAGAGAAGCAAGCACTACACATTCAAACCACCAGCCAAATATCCAAATACTTGCCACAAGATAGGAAAGAAACATGGAATTATCGTTTAAAAATAAATACATAAATAATTTTTCTGGGCAGCAGTGGTGGAGGGTTAATCTGCATGCTTGTTTAATGTTTTTGCTAACACTACAAATTTAAATGGTAATTTTGAAGATTTGACTTTGTCCTGATGAAAGACACTGTATTAATATTAAATGTGGCATAACTTTGAAAGATTTGTTTAGCTGCTTACTAAGTAACTGTAGATAATAATAATGCAAATGCTTTTGCCTTTTAATCTACAGTTATATGGTTTCTTTTGTTAAAGATGAAACTCACCAAGTCTGCTGCACCTCCTTTTACTACTGACTTTATATAGATTCCTAATTTGTCCTGTCCAGCACCCTAAGAGAGGAAAAGAAGATTTAAAAAAAAAAAAAAAAAAAAGATCAACGAAGATACAGTATGCAGATACTACTTAGCCACTCTATACAAACATAATTGTATACAGTTGGAAAGGTCAAAAGAGAGGCAAAGGACCTTCTGCAACACATTTTTTGGTCTATCACCTGCAACAGCTTTGTCATTTAGAATGTCACCAAATAAATATACATAACAAATTAACAACATTTTGCTTCTATCTTTCCTAAATGTGTACCCTATAATAGAAAATTAAGGAAGAGATGGAAGCAAGCTCTACTATTAAACTCCTAGAAATAAATATACACCATAAATAAAAACATCACTGCACAAAAGACAATAATGCATACTAGAGTGCCTAAAGATAAAAAAAATCAGGAAATCTTGATTTTACAGATTAACCATATTGTCTGGTGAAGTTTATAATACATTTATGAATTTGCTAGACAGCCTTATGACAAGAAAATAAATGCAATTCACTGTGGTCACATTAATGCTACGTAACCAGTATCAGTTTACCTCACTTGTTAGCTGTTCATTTTCTTGCTAGGTAACTAATCACAAGAACATACCAACACTTTATTGTTTATCTTTTGGTTTTATTTTTATCACTGCTTTTTCCTTCTACTGCACTGCTACAGTAAAAAAATGAGTTAATAAAAAACATGAATGAATTATAATTTTTCTTTTCCAGAGCTTTTGAAATATAGTAATTACCTTTTGAATTAATTAGTTTAAAAGAAAACAAACTTTAGGTCACAGAGTAAATGCCAAATTGCACTGAATTTTGACCCATCGATTTGCTCAACCTGAATTGAATTTTAGGATCATGGGGAACTAGAGTTAGGCACTAGGCATAAACAAATCTTTACAATGCATTTACAGTTATAGCTTCCCTAACAAACAATCTAAATCAGTAGATCAAAAACACAGAAGTCAAACAAGAACAAATGCTGAGTTGTTGACAATACTTAACCTACACAGCATATATGTTTAAGGCAACCAGTATGTAATATTTCATAAAGTGCAGTAGCATGAGGCGCTATAAAAATATAAAGAAATATCAACTGAATGTCACAATATGGCTGTCATCAGCCAATCAAATTGTTATGACATATTTGCACACAAGATGGAATGAAATTTTGCAGTGACAAGCACTACACCATTGTATGCAGTATATAACTCCCAAATCACATTTAACTTCCATTAAAATATTACTAAAAATCATTAAAGGCACTGGAGTTGTAGCTGCATATGTAACAATATGAACAGCATATTGTTTAATTTTTGTTACTTCACAATTTATAAAGAGTATACTAGAATTATCAAAACTTTGTACAATTGGGAAAAAGTCTGTTGTTAAAAAAGTTAAAATATTTGTTATGCTGCAGCTTATCAATAATACCATGACCATTGGAAAATGTGTATTCTAAATATAATACACATACTTGGAACTTTCCTTGATGATTTTCAATAATACGTCAAGTAACTAACAAATGCCTTGTATGATTTGCAGCCAGTTGTGACAGGACATCCATGAGACTGTGTTTAATATAGAGTGTTTAATATACACAAGTCCCTTTATTCTCTTGATAGTTGCTGCTGATAGGTTGTACTGCTAACTAGCTTTTCTTTAACAGTTACTCTATTCAGCTTCCTCTTTCAGTAATGAATCTGGTTTAATGTAACACTGTCTCCAAAATCAAGTGGCATGCAGTTGTCTACTAAAGCTGGCCTCAAACTTGACGACTTTGACTCCGATTACATGACTAGGAAACACAGGGAACAATAGATTACATTAATTTGTCACAACGTTTAAGCACATGTTCAAATTTACTGTTACGGCATGAAAGTACTGGCAGCCAGTAAAACATTGCAGATGGCTATACACATGTTCTTTAGGTATGGTGAGTTCAGTCTCAATATCAGGCCCACTTTTTTGTGGTACAAGAAAAAAAACACAAGAGATCGAGCAGACAAGCCATTCATCTGTTTGTGCAGTCCAAAACACAAACTGTACTTTTTTCCTTCCAATCATGATTTTATGTATTGTACTTCAGACTGAGTGCTCATTGGTAGCCAAATGTCGCACACAAGAGTTGTCCATCCCAACATCTTACTAATTGATTTCTGTCATGAGTAGTTGCAGAGTGCTATGACTGAGTCACTGTATATATCACACTACATGACAGCTAATCAGAGATGTGCGCTGCATCTGTCCACAACTCACTAAAATTATGTACAAGAAGACTGCCACTGAAAATACTGATTAGCAAACTCGTAAACACTGTTATTGTGCAATAGTCCTTTTGACAAGATAATCATAACAGGGGTGAAAAAATTAAGAAAACCTAAAAAATAAACTGTATTATATATATATAAAGAATGAAATATGAAGTTAATCATCTTGGAAAGAATAATGCTGGTGGAAAGCAGAGAAAATTACAGAACTCTGTAGATGAAGGGTAAGGGAAAATTAGGTATTCTTTATTTTTAAAGGGAAGACCTGTTGTTGTCATTTATGATCATAATGACTTTATAGTTGAGAATTTCTTGATTTGTTTATGTACACAAAAACCTAATAAAAAATTAGAAATCTTTAATTAAAACATTTTTAATGTTCATTAATGGCGGCACAAAATGCTCTGTTAATGAAATGAGAATTAAGGTTTATTCAGCATCTCCACTCCAGTCAATAAGGCAGTAATAAGACATTCAAACAAGACTTTTCATAAACAAATAAACTCTTTTAAAAACTGCACGTGTAAATGTTGCATTGCAACTAAACACTTCACTGGCTTATATTTTAGTAGAAAGCATTAATTTAAAATAAGAATTGCACTGCTGTTTAAGAAATTCAGAATACAGAAAAAAAACAAGGGCTCTTCAGAATATAAACTATATTATACCACTTCAATTAATCATTAACTGTACCTAATTTTTAAACTTCACTATGTCTTGATTGTGTGGCCTTGGACAGAAAAACTATTTCAAACAACATTCCTAATGATAAGGAAACTAAACACATGACTCATTGTTCCCCATGGTCTCTGAAATATAATGAAAACAGTTCTTGTGAATTTCTTGAACACCCATAAAAAAAGAAACAGGAGAGATGCCAGAATTGATCTACTTTCCATTTTCTATGTTTTGGAGATGGTTTTACTGATTAAAATAAAGTTATAAATCCTAAAGCAAAAAAAAAAACAAAAAAAAAATGATATTTTAGGATACAGTTTCTGCTGCCACCTGCAACAATATTAAAAATATGTTACTTGAAGATCAATTTGTCATCTTTCTTTTAATGAAACGTTAGGCTAACTAAACATTTAGAATTACAAATTCTGGTCATGACTGACTGTTTTATTTTTAAGTAGAATTATTGGTTGTTATTCTTTCAAATACTGTATGAATAAATTACACCACAGTTGTACAATTTCATATGGTTACTATGTTTCAAAAAAATTTAAATTGGATATAAAATAGACCATGAACAAAAACAAATAAATCCATTTATTTGTAAAAGAGAATTTATTTTGACATGGTCTAGAACTATGTCATCTTTCTTCATAAAGCCCTGTAAATAGCCATCCTTTAACCAACATTAAATAACGGACAAAGCATTATAGTATTCAAAAAGCAACAAGAAACTACAGTGAAAATAGAAGCAAAAATGTGCTTATGTTATTAAATGGATATCTACCCAACTATGCCACAACCTAAATGTCAAAAAGAAAATATACACAGTACTAACTGCAATAGTATATCATTGTCTATTACAATATCCCGGTATGAGTAATGCAACGAAGGGTAGCATAGATGTAAATGTGATAACAATACATGGTATGTGGATGGGGTGGTGAATTTCTACCAGAATGAACAGAAAGATCCCACCTGGTCACATATGAATGCTGAAAAGGAGAATGTTTGGACAGATAACAAGCTGAAATAAACAGAAACGTGCTTTTATTAGTACATTCATACACGTTATTTATGTAATTTAGTGAATACCTTGGTGAACGAAAATTCATGAATTAATATTCCCTAAAGAATTAATAGATTTATTCCTTAGGGGAAGTGATATTCACCATTCTATACCATGATGGCTTTCATCATTCTCTGCTCTCCTTTTAATCCCCCTTATAATATGTTACTTTCTGCTTTTTGAAGCATATAATTGGGGGGGGGGGGTTTCAGTGAGGAAAAATCTTGAAATCCTTGAAAGCTAATAATAAATAAACTTTTAAATGGAATACCCAATGCAAGCAATTCAAAAGTGGGGTTTTTGCTAGTCATTTCTTTCATCACAAGGCAGCCTGAGAAGCTGAATTTTATTCCAACATTAGTTTATTAATAGGGACTACCTGAGAACATAACTATAGACCTTGCTACAAAAACCCAAATGCAAATAGAAATTTTACCAGCAGGAAAATATAAATAAGGTTGAATCCTTGGTATGCTTTGATGGTGAATATAAATAAACACTTTGTTGAAAAAGATTTTAAATGTATATTAACATAGATTAACATGTAAGAGAAACTGGTTTATTGTTCCAAAACATCATTTATATTTAATTTATATTTAAGCCAACAAACTTAATTTAATAAAAATATTGAGATAATAAAAAAATTGGTGTTTTATTTGATTTTATAATTGTGCTTGTAGAAAATGGCAATTGGGTAAAAATTTGTGTTGCACCTTCTGTTGGAATATATATATATATATATATATATATATATATATATATATATATATATATATATATATATGTGTGTGTGTATGTATAATATGTGTATGTATAATATGTGTATTGTGGAGGATTGCCGGCTTTCCAGTCCGGCCCTCACCCCCAGGCCGCTAGGAGGAGCCCTCCGGACAGCATATTGGTGCCCCGAGTTCCAGCAGGGCCTCATGGACTCCGTAGTTTTTATACACAGCCCTGCTGGATACCTTGGGGGCCGCCAGGAGTCGCTGCGAAGGGCCTCATGGACTCTTTTCTGCCCTATAACCCGGGAGTGCATCCCAGTCACGTGACTGGAAGAAGCGATGTGCTCCCGGGATGAAGAAAAGGACTTTGCCCTGACCCGGAAGGAAAACGGACTTGTGGGTTTGGCTTAGAGCCACTTCCGGGTCAGGGGCTTTAAAAGGACTCTGGGTGAGCCCAGACATTTGAGCTGAGCTGGGAGGTAGGGTGGCGACGTGTCTGGGAGTGGAGGATTGTTTATAGAGAGAGAGAATTGTGATTTATATGAGTGTGTTAAGGAGAGTGCTTGGTGCACTACTGTATAATAAAAATAATTATTATTATACTTTCACCTGGTCTCAAGAGTGGTACCTGAGGGTTCGAGAGGTGGACACGAGCATCTACCGCTACAATATATATATATATATATATATATATATATATATATATATATATATATATATATATATATATATATATATACACACACACACACATACATACACAGTGCATCCGGAAAGTATTCACAGCGCATCACTTTTTCCACATTTTGTTATGTTACAGCCTTATTCCAAAATTGATTACATTCATTTTTTTCCTCAGAATTCTAAACACAACACCCTATAATGACAATGTGAAAAAAGTTTACTTGAGGTTTTCGCAAATGTATTAAAAATAAAAAAAACTGAGACATCACATGTACATAAGTATTCACAGCCTTTGCTCAATACTTTGTCGATGCACCTTTGGCAGCAATTACAGCCTAAAGTCTTGTTGAATATGATGCCACAAGCTTGGCACACCTATCCTTGGCCAGTTTCGCCCATTCCTCTTTGCAGCACACCTCTCAAGCTCCATCAGGTTGGATGGGAAGCGTCGGTGCACAGCCATTTTAAGATCTCTCCAGAGATGTTCAATCGGATTCAAGTCAGGGCTCTGGCTGGGCCACTCAAGGACATTCACAGAGTTGTCCTGAAGCCACTCCTTTGATATTTTGGCTGTGTGCTTAGGGTTGTTTGTCCTGCTTAAAGATGAACCGTCGCCCCAGTCCGAGGTCAAGAGCGCTCTGGAGCAGGTTTTCATCCAGGATGTCTCTGTACATTGCAGCAGTCATCTTTCCTTTTATCCTGACTAGTCTCCCTGTCCCTGCCGCTTAAAAACATCCACACAGTATGATGCTGCCACCATCATGCTTCACTGTAGGGATGGTATTGGCCTGGTGATGAGCGGTGCCTGGTTTCCTCCCAAACGTGACGCCTGGCATTCACACCAAAGAGTTTCAATCTTTGTCTCATCAGACCAGAGAATTTTCTTTCTCATGGTCTGAGAGTCCTTCAGGTGTCTTTTGGAAAACTCCAGGTGGGCTGCCATGTGCCTTTTTTTACTAAGGAGTGGCTTCCGTCTACCATACAGGCCTGATTGGGTGGATTGCTGCAGAGATGGTTGTCCTTCTGGAAGGTTCTCCTCTCTCCACAGAGGACCCCTGGAGCTCTGACAGAGTGACCATCGGGTTCTTGGTCACCTCCCTGACTAAGGCCCTTCTCCCCGGATCGCTCAGTTTAGATGGCCGGGCCAGCTCTAGGAAGAGTCCTGGTGGTTTCGAGCTTCTTCCACTTACGGATGATGGAGGCCACTGTGCTCATTGGGACCTTCAAAGCAGCAGAAATTTTTCTGTAACCTTCCCCAGATTTGTGCCTCGAGACAATCCTGTCTCGGAGGTCTACAGACAATTCCTTTGACTTCATGCTTGGGTTGTGCTCTGACATGAACTGTCAACTGTGGGACCTTATATAGACAGGTGTGTGCCTTTCCAAATCATGTCCAACCAACTGAATTTACCACAGGTGGACTCCAATTAAGCTGCAGAAACATCTCAAGGATGATCAGGGGAAACAGGATGTCTCCAAACATACCGCTTAGAATTAAGGCCAAAAAGTTCTATCTTGGTCTCATCAGACCAGAGAATCTTATTTCTCACCATCTCAGAGTCCTTCAGGTGTCTTTTAGCAAACGCCATGCAGGCTGTCATGTGTCTTGCACTGAGGTATGTGTGGAGACAACCAGGCACTGCTCATCACTTGTCGAATACAGTCCCCACAGTGAAGCATGGCGGGTGGCAGCATCATGCTGTGGGGGTGCTTTTCAGCTGCAGGGACAGGACGACTGGTTGCAATCGAGGGAAAGATGAATGCGGCCAAGTACAGGGATATCCTGGACAAAAACCTTCTCCAGAGTGCTAAGGACCTCAGACTGGCCGAAGGTTTACCTTCCAACAAGACAATGACCCTAAGCACACAGCTAAAATAACGAAGGAGTGGCTTCACAACAACTCTGTGACTGTTCTTGAATGGCCCAGCCAGAGCCCTGACTTAAACCCAATTGAGCATCTCTGGAGAGACCTAAAAATGGCTGTCCACCAACGTTTACCATCCAACCTGACAGAACTGGAGAGGATCTGCAAGGAGGAATGGCAGAGGATCCCCAAATCCAGGTATGAAAAACTTGTTGCATCTTTCCCAAGAAGACTAATGGCTGTATTAGCTCAAAAGGGTGCTTCTACTAAATACTGAGCAAAGGGTCTGAATACTTAGGACCATGTGATATTTCAGTTTTTCTTTTTTAATAAATCTGCAACAATTTCAAAAATTCTTTTTTTTGTCTGTATGGGGTGCTGTGTGTACATTAATGAGGGAAAAAAAATAATTTAAATGATTTTAGCAAATGGCTGCAATATGACAAAGAGTGAAAAATTGAAGGGGGTCTGAATACTTTCCGTACCCACTGTATATACACATATATATACACATACACACACACACACACACACACACACATATATATATATCTATACATATATATATATATATATATATATATATATATATACCACATATATATATACATACACACATATATACACACACATATATATATACATACACACACATATATATACATATATATATACACATATATATACATATATATATACACATACACACACATATATATACAGTAATCCCTCGCTATATCGCGCTTCGCCTTTCGCGGCTTCACTCCATCGCGGATTTTATATGTAAGCATATTTAAATATATATCGCGGATTTTTCGCTGCTTCGCGGGTTTCTGCGGAACAATGGGTCTTTTTAATTTCTGGTACATGCTTCCTCAGTTGGTTTGCCAGTTGATTTCATACAAGGGACGCTATTGGCAGATGGCTGAGAAGCTACCCAGCTTACTTTTCTCTTTCTCTTGCGCTGACTTTCTCTGATCCTGATGTAGGGGGATTGAGCAGGGGGGCTGTTCGCACACCTAGACGATACGGACGCTCGTCTAAAAATGCTGAAAGATTATCTTCACGTTGCTATCTTTTGTGCAGCTGCTTCCTGAAACGACATGCTGCACGGTGCTTCGCATACTTAAAAGCTCGAAGGGCACGTATTGATTTTTGCTTGCTTGTTTTTCTCTGTCTCTCTCTCTCTTTCTGTGCTCTTGACGGAGGGGGTGTGAGCTGCCGCCTTCAACAGCTTTGTGCCGCGGTGCTTCGCATACTTAAAAGCCAAACAGCCCTATTGATTTTCCTCTGCCTTTATGACAGTCTCTGCTCCTGACTCCTTTGAAGAGGAAGATATGTTTGCATTCTTTTAATTGTGAGACAGAACTGTCATCTCTGTCTTGTCATGGAGCACAGTTTAAACTTTTGAAAAAGAGACAAATGTTTGTTTGCAGTGTTTGAATAACGTTCCTGTCTCTCAACAACCTCCTGTGTTTCTGCGCAAATCTGTGACCCAAGCATGACAATATAAAAATAACCATATAAAACATATGGTTTCTACTTCGCGGATTTTCTTATTTCACGGGTGGCTCTGGAACGCAACCCCCGCGATGGAGGAGGGATTACTGTATATATTTTGCACGTTATTAGATGTTTTATACTATATTCATGATATGTTTAACCCTGGTTCCTACCATGTGCCCTATGCTGGGAAAACTGAGTTTGGTATGCTGACACAAGTATTCTCCTAAATCGTCTTTATTTATATGACCAACAAAAAGATAAAAATAACAAAAAAAAAAAGTATTTTAATGCTGAACACAGAATAATACTGCCAAAAATGTAATGTAAAACTCGATTAATTTTATACTTACATGGTTCATGTTACATCAAATAACAAACACAAGGAACTTTATAAAAGAAAATGATTATACTAGAAATCGAATGCCAATGTAGTATTACAATAGGGAGCAGTGACATTAAGTACATTAGTAATAAAAATCTCAAAAATATATCAAATAAAAAATTTAAAACAATAAAAAAATTAATTGGCCACAGAAAGACCAGGATTACCAATAAATGACATAGCACCCCAGAAAGAATTCAAAATACACACCAAAAAAAACACATTAACACACAAACTAGCAAAACACAAGGTTTTAAAATAAATGCATATTAAATGAGTGATTGGTATCAAATATTAGCTATGCATATTTCTTTGTCATGTTAAGATTTAACTACTGTTGAGAAGACATAATGCTTAGCAGTGCCTACCTTAGTAAATGTGTCTCGCACAGTGAAAAAAGAAACATCTTGATAGGTGATGAGACTGCTGAAGTTGTGGTGTTTTCAGAAAGTCTTTTATAATTGGGGGTGGGGAAGAGCGGGTGGGTAGAGAGTGTGTGTGAGAGTGAGAGTGACAGCAAGTGGAAGGGAGGGTGAGGAGATGTATGTGTGTTCCAATTGAATTTTGTATGGAAATCACTATAATGCCACAATGAAAATACTTTGCTTGTTTCCAAACAACAGTTAAAATCATAACGACAAAAGTTAGTAGGTTTGCGTCTACTTAGACAGTGAAACAAAGTATCATACATCAATGTATGTCAAGTGAGGTACAGTCTTAATCTTTACAGGCTGAATATATCCTGATAACAAGAAAGTTTAAACTTAAGTGCAGTCGTACCTAGAATATAGGGTAAGGCATTAACTATATTTATTGTATTTAATATCTCAGATTCCTAAAATTCTAATATTAAGAAATGCACTCTCCTGAAAACTGTGTTAAGTATGTTTACAATCATCACTTATCAGCAGTTCATGTTAGCCATGACTGACAGCAAACTGAAAGAAAACCTTGAATCAATGCACAGCTATTTCTTTTAATTAAAGCAGTGTACTCCATTTAAAAAAGGCAGGGTTTTCTGTCTGTTTTAGCACAACTTTTACTGAATCAGCTCTCTTTTTAATAGAAGTGTGTGAAGGAGCTTGCAATCAGTTTTCTGTGTAAACTTAGCAAAAAGCTGAAAGAATGTGAACCTGATCTGCTGCTCATAAAAGTACCCATTGTTAAGTATGTGTCAAATTCTCAAACTTCAGCTGAAGAATACATTTGGCTGCAATAAGGGCATTTTATGGTATTTTGTTTACTGTACAATATAATGTGGGTCTATGGCAGTTCTGTAATGCTAACAATCTCATTTTATATGTTAATTGGCTTTTGCATTTGCAGCGGAAGTCCAGCTTTTATAAACCTTCTGGAGTGTAACACACATAAGGTGAACTCTAAAGTCTCCAAATACATCTGACAGCAAAAACATAAAAAAATACTTTCTTACAGAGTAGTGTTCACAGCGAGGGATAGATAATTCCTGTGCAGCTTTCATCAATACACTGAAACAAATCTTAAAACTTTTTTTTTTTTTTTTAAACAAGTTTTGCACCATGCAGAAGTATTTCTGTGGCAATAGTAACATGAACTGTACCATCTGTGGTAATGAAGAAGCAATGCATTATATCTTTACTTAAATAATAAAAAGCAAAGGTTTGAAGTGCTAAAACAGATTTCTGTACCAACTGCTTGTCCATGTTTAAGTCAAGTGTGTGGATTAATTTTGTTTTTCACACAGTGTTATGGCACAGACTAATACAGCACATGTAATTTACAATCCAAAGACATGCAGGTTAGGTGCATTGGCGATCCTGAATTGTCCCCAAGTGTGTGCTTGGTGTGTGGGTGTGTGTGCGCCCTGTGGTGGGCTGGTGCCCTGCCGGGGGTTTGTTCCTACCTTGTGCCCTGTGTTGGCTGGGATTGGCTCCAGCAGACCCCCGTGACCCTGTCGTTAGGATGTAGCGGGTTGGATAATGGATGGATGGATGATATATTAAAATCAAATATTCTGGCACACTTAGATTAGAAAACTTGAAGACTGATTTATACTGAATTTAGAATTCACAACAATCAATGAAAAAGCTGACAGACAGGAAGCCTCAATGGAAATTTCATCCAGTTTGTCTGCTGTGTTCACCAAGAAGGTCTGACTCAGACCGGAAGAAGTGATGACTCCACAATCTGAAAACCTACATTGTTCCACAATTTTCTAGAAGGGATCTAAGAAAGACTGAGCAGTTATGCTTCTCAAGATATCAATCATTCAGCTGTGAGGCAGTCTTCTCTAATTCAACTACCAGTTAGAACCATTCATTTTAAATGTGATGGGCTTTAACATCACGTAAACCTAAGTATATTATAGCTGACTTACAACATGCTAATATGGCTGTGCACATCCATTTTCTATAATATCATAAGATCCAGGTGACCGTTCCTATCTTTTGCATGGCAAAAAGTCCAAATTAATACTTTGCTTTTTTTCAATGATTAAAAACAGTTTTCATATGCTTAGTCCTTATTGAGCATAGAGTAGATTCAGAAATTGTTCAGACCCCTTCACGTTCTGCATATTATTGCATTGAACATTTAATTTTAAATGTATAAATCTGCCATTTTGCCCATTAACCTATACTTAATGAACAAGTGAAAACCAAGTTTTCAAAAAGGTTTGCAGATTTACTAAAAATCAAACACTCAAATCTCTCATTTATGTAAATATTCAGAACTTTTGCTGTGGCACTCTAAATTTCTAAATTTTGGTCTGATACATCCTATTTGCTTTAATTATTCTTGAGATGTGTCTAGAAAATTATTGGAGTTCACTTGTGGTAAACTGAATTTATTGCATACATTTTAGAAAGGCACACATCTGTGTATATAAAGTCACCACAATTTCACACTGCATATCAGAACAAAAACCAACCCAAGATGTCTAAGGAATTCTCCGCAGACCTCAGTGATCAAATTGTGGCGAATCATAGATCATGGCAAGGGTATAAAAAGCTAAAGCTCTTGGTGCTCCCAGGAACAAATGTGAAACAGAAGAAGGTTGGAACCACTTGGACTTCTCCTAGAGATGACCACCTGGCCAAACTCAGTAATCATGCAAAAAGGTCCTTGGTCAGGGAAGAGACCAAAAACCCAATGGTGACTTCAACAGAGCTTCAGAAGTCCTCAACCAAGATGGGAGAACCTGTCAGAAGGACAGTTACCTCAGCACTACTCCATCAATCAGGTGTTTATGGTAGAGTGGCTGTGATATAGTGGGTCCGCGGCTCAGAAAAAAATGGCCAGTTTTAAATTAAATAGTCACTGCACTCGCGGCTTAAAGAGGGGGTGTGGGTAGTGTGGCTGGAGCGGTTCTCAGACACAATATGGCACGGGCAATTCCTCACTTAAGTGCACAGGTGAGGAATCGTCCGTATCCATAATTGATCCCGGGAGCTGCTAATCGCCACACCTGTACCACATCCCCATTAAAAATAGGAGAAGTGCAAGTGCGGAAAGGAGAGAAAAAGAAAAAAAAGAAAAGAACAGAGTTAATGGAGAAGAAAGCAGGAGGCAAAGGAGCCTTGCATATGTGCGTGAGTGAGTGAGCGGAGCAAGCAAGCAAGAGCTGGCTCGCTGTATATAAGGAGAGGCAGTTGGGAAGTGAGCATTAGTGGGGCATTTGGATTGGGTCACTCCTGCTGAGTTTTGCAGAAGAGGCAGGAGTGACCACAATTGATGGAAGCTTGCCCACATATGGCCACGGAAGGTAGCGGGAGTCGGAGGCTTGGGAGGTTGCGACCCCAGTGTGAGCACCCTGGGTCTTGGGGAATCAGGAGTCTGGTGAGAGCCCTACGGAGCCAGCGATTGAAAGGAGAAGACCAGCAGGAGAAGGTCAGCCTGCAGGTAGGGCAACTCCCCCTGTTGTAGGGCTCAGATGGGAGAAGCAGGGGAGCTGTCAGCTAAAGGTGGCACCGGGTTTTTAAAGGACTGCTTCCAGCAATTATTGATTTTTCAACCTTGTTTTAAATGGAATTATTTATTCGAATTATTTTAACCTCCACTTGTTTAAAATGGATTATTTATTTATTGACTTCTGAAGCACTGTACAGTGGAACCTTGGTTCACGACCATAATTCGTTCCAAACCTCTGGTCGTAAACCGATGTTGGTCGTGAAACCGAAGCAATTTCCCCCATAGAATTGTTATGTAAATACAATTAATCTGTTCCAGACCGTACAAACTGTATGTAAATATATTTTATTTTAAAGATTTTTAAGCACAAATATAGTTAATTACACCATAGAATGCACAGTGTAATAGTAAACTAATGTAAAAACATTGAATAACACTGACACAAAAACACCAACCTCTCTCTCACACACACACACACATATTGCAGCAGTTCACGCTATAGCCTTACAACCGATCGCTGTATAAACACTTTTTTTTAATGAGTTTTAAGGCACAGGGGGGAAAAAAAAAAGGAACATTTGAACAAATCCAAACTTTATTTAAAAATCAACCACAAGCAACCAAGAAAGTAACATTGCAGCAGTTTGCGCTATAGCCTTGCAACCCGTTCGCTGTATAAACACGTTTTTTAATGAGGTTTTAAGCACAGGGGAAAAAAAAGGAACATTTGAAAAATCTGTAATTTAATAAACCACCAAGAAAAGTAACATTGCAACAATGCACGCTCCAAACCGATTGCTGGAAACAGAAGTGAAAACAAAATCAAGCCCAGTGCATTCTTTAACTGCCTTCAGTACCTTAATGCGTCCAGCTCTCTCTCTCTCGCGCTGCCTGTGTGTCTGCGTCTCTCTCTCGTGCTGCCTCTGTGTGTGTGTGTGTGTGTGTATGTATGTGTGTGTCGTGCTTTCTCGCTCTCTCTCTCTTGCTCGCTGCACAGGAAATGCACAGGGAGAGACTCGAAACATGTACAAACCGAAAGGGAAACTGGCTTGTTCGTACACCGAGTGTGTGGTCGTGAACCGAGGCAAAAGTTTGGCGAACTTTTTGGTCGTAAACCGAGTTGTATGTGTACCGAGACGTTCGTGAACCGAGGTTCCACTGTACTTTCTTTAGAATACTGTTTTGGTTTTGACTGTTTTTGAAATAAAAAGCACTGTTTGCACTTTGCACCTTCCCCTTGCTTCGTACTGATGTCCCTCATTGTCCAGCTCATCTGGGTTACATTACCAACGGTGTCAATTGAATGCTGGCTCCAAAAGAGAGGATGGGAGCATGAAGAGGACCCACACTGTCACAGTGGCTAACTCCCACTTAGAGAGTTACAAACAGCTCATTGAAAGGGACACAGAGTATCGAGGAAAAAGATTATTTGGTCTGATGACACAAAAATTGAACTCTTTGGCTGAACTCCAAGCACTATGTCTAATGAAAACCAGGAACTGCTCTACACCTGTCCAGTAACACCCCAATGCTGTGAGAGTACTTCTCAGTTGCAGAGACAAGGAGACTGGTCAGAATTCAGGAAGGAATGAATGCTGACAAATACAGAGAGGGTTCTTGAAGAAAATCTGCACCAGAGTGCATGCAATTCAGGACTGGGGGAGACAATTAACCTTTTGTTAATGACCCGAAGCATATAGCCAACCACAATGATGGAGTGGATTCAGGATAAGTTTCTCACTGTAATTGAGTGGCCCAGACAAAGCCCAGACTTAAACCCCACAGAAAATAAGTGGAGAGGACCTCAAGGATTATAGCTTTAAAGACGCTTCCCATCAAAATCTAACGAAACTTGACAGATCTGCCAGGGAGAATGGGATAAACTGGCCCAAATCCATGTGTGCACAGATTGTAGAAATGTACCCAAGAAGATTCAAAGGGGGCTTCTACAAAGTGAATTAAGAGTCCTGAAAACTTATATGAATTATAGATTTCAGCTTTTGATTTTAAATAAATTTGCAAACCTTTCTGAAAACACATTTTCACTCTGTCATTACTGGTTATTCAGTGTAGATTGATGGGCAAAAATGGCAAATTTGTCAGTTTAAAATTAAATTTACAACACAATATAGAGTGTAGCAAGGTGATGGGTCTGAATCCACTGTATATTACCAGGCATCCCATATTAACAAAAATCACTGAAAAAATGTAACCTAAGCACAACGTATTCTTTATGTGTACATTTATCAGAAATATTTGAAAACTAACAGGTAAATTTTAACTAGAAGTATATGTTCTGTACGTATCTTAAATGGACTGAACAAACTATGTAGGCAATATCAAAATCTGAATTAGTCATTTAAAAATGCACTGAATGAGTACATGAACTAAAAACAAAAGTCAAAACTAAACCATATCTACAATTCAGTCTGCATTTTGCTGCTGCATTACTACTTGGACAGTTGCTTAAAATTGAAAATTCATGTAAAGTCTGTTACTTTGAAGTTAATTATTTGAGATAAAGCACTTGGAGGTTTTCACTTCTGAAGAATGTTGGGCTAATTTACAGATGGTAAACCATGTACCGTTTAACCAACATAACTTTTCAACATGGTATTCTGCAAAGTTCAAAACAAACAGACAGATAGATACATAAAAAGGTGTTTTAAAATAGAAGTGATATAGGAAGGAAAGATAAAGACAAATTTTAATTGTCCACATGGAAACTGTAAAAAGTTGTTTCACCAATCATAATGTACAACAGACAACATTGTCAAGGCTAGAGGAAAAGTCCAGGTCAATATAAAGTGAAAGCAACAATCACTCAGGGAAAACAAAATCACCACCTAAACTCCCCCAACGGTAATGGGACTCAAAGTACCATGGCTTGTGGCAGAAATTACCTTATGTAGTCTGTTGCTGAAGGTGCTCCTCTGTTTGACAACAATGGTATTTAGAAAGTATCACTCTCAAAAGTTACCTATTGCCTCCATAAAGTCTAAAATGATTGATAGGTTAGAACCAGCCTTTCTTGGTTTCAGTTAATTCAGTTTGTAGGCCTCTCCTATATTAACACCATTGCCACAGCAGACAACAACATGGAAGACTGCATCAGCTACAGTAAACCTCATATGAATACTAATACTAGGGATGCAACAATACCACTTTTCTTAGACCGAGTATTAGTATCGATACTTGTTTTTTAGTATTTGCAGAGCCGATACCACTGTAGTGCAGCTGGAAGATGGTACAGTAGGGCAAAAAAGTATTTAGTCAGCCACCAATTGTGCAAGTTCTCCCACTTAAAAAGATGAGAGAGGCCTGAAATTTTCATCATAGGTATACCTCACCTATGAGAGACAAAGTGAGAAAAAAAAATTCAGAAAATCACATTGTCTGATTTTTGAAGAATTTATTTGCAATATATGGTGGAAAAAAAGTATTTGGTCAATAACAAAAGTTAATCTCAATACTTTGTTATATACCCTTTGTTGGCAATGACAGAGGTCAAACGTTTTCTGTGAGTC
The DNA here is from genome assembly GCF_900747795.2 of Erpetoichthys calabaricus. Classification (NCBI taxonomy): domain Eukaryota; kingdom Metazoa; phylum Chordata; class Cladistia; order Polypteriformes; family Polypteridae; genus Erpetoichthys; species Erpetoichthys calabaricus. Next base: position 98,585,540 of record NC_041396.2, on the reverse strand, counting down.
TTCACAAGGTTTTCACACACTGTTGCTGGTATTTTGGCCTATTCCTCCATGCAGATCTCCTCTAGAGCAGTGATGTTTTGGGGCTGTCACTTGGCAACACGGACTTTCAATTCCCTCCAAAGATTTTCTATGGGGTTGAGATCTGCAGACTGGCTAGGCCACACCAGGACCTTGAAATGCTTCTTACGAAGCCACTCCTTTGTTACCCGGGCGGTGTGTTTGGGATCATTGTCATGCTGAAAGACCCAGCCACGTTTCATCTTCAATGCCCTTGCTGATGGAAGGAGGTTTTCACTCAAAATCTGACGATACATGGCCCCATTCATTCTTTCCTTTACACGGATCAGTCGTCCTGGTCCGTTTGCAAAAAACAGCCCCAAAGCATGATGTTTCCACCCCCATGCTTTACAGTAGGTATGGTGTTCTTTGGATGCAACTCAGCATTCTTTCTCCTCCAAACACAACGAGTAGAGTTTTTTCATCTGACCATATGACATTCGCCCAATCCTCTTCTGGATCATCCAAATGCTCTCTAACAAACTTCAGACGGGCCTGCACATGTACTGGCTTAAGCAGGGGGACACGTCTGGATCTGCAGGATTTGAGTCCCTGGTGGCATAGTGTGTTACTGATGGTAGCCTTTGTTACTTTGGTCCCAGCTCTCTGCAGGTCATTCACTAGGTCCCCCCCATGTAGTTCTGGGATTTTTGCTCACCATTCTTGTGATCATTTTGTCCCCACGGGGTGAGATCTTGCGTGGAGCCCCAGATCGAGGGAGATTATCAGTGGTCTTTATGTCTTCCATTTTCTAATAATTGCTCCCACAGCTGATTTCTTCACACCCAGCTGCTTACCTATTGCAGATTCAGTCTTCCCAGCCTGGTGCAGGTCTACAATTTTGTTTCTGGTGTCCTTTGACAGCTCTTTGGTCTTGGCCATAGTGGAGTTTGGAGTGTGATTTTTTGAGGTTGTGGAAAAGTGTCTTTTATATTGATAACGAGTTCAAACAGGTGCCATTAATACAGGTAACGAGTGGAAGACAGAGGAGCCTCTTACAGAAGAAGTTACAGGTCTGTGAGAGCCAGAAATCTTGCTTGTTTGTAGGTGACCAAATACTTATTTTCCACCATAATTTGCAAATAAATTCTTTAAAAATCAGACAATGTGATTTTCTGGATTTTTTTTCTCATTTTGTCTCTCATAGTTGAGGTATACCTATGATGAAAATTACAGGCCTCTCTCATCTTTTTAAGTGGGAGAACTTGCACATTTGGTGGCTGACTAAATACTTTTTTGTCCCACTGTATTTGTTTATGTCCATCAACTGTCAACTTCACTAACATCAACTATAAGACTCATTTGAATCAAAATAATTCAGAATTGAACAAATAACTCAAAGTTGGGTACATTATAGATTAGCTCACAACACCTTTTTTAAAATGGCTCAAATTTGACAGAAAAAAAACATATGCAATTAATGCATGTACACCAAACAAACACTGTTTCAAGCCTTTCAACATGGGAATTTGGCTAAACATAACAAGAACATCTCTTTTACTGGTATCCCATTTTTTAAGATACTGTAGTTGGCTCAGTGGCGTAAAGGTATGCAGGTCACTGGATTGGTCTAAGACTATTTTGGGAAAGTATGTGACAGATTCCTTTTGAAGAATAGAAGCATATCTGCATGTTCAGCTGTAAGTTTGGTTTTGGTTTCATTAACAATATGTGACAGTACACTAAATAATTTCTCACTCTCTGCATTACTGCATAGAGGTGAAAGGTATTTCCTTGACATCTGAGACACAGAGAGAAACTGTACTTTGTTAACTTACCAGTGTGACACCCCGGGTAAGGACCCAGTTGTGCAACTCCTGACTTGGGGTGTCAGTAGACAAGACCAGGCAACCAAGGGATAGAGTAAGAGAGACTCAGACTAAAAAAACATTCAAAATCAGAAATCTGTTTTATTACAGCAATGTCCATACTATTTTTACAAAGAAATGTCTTGCAAAACAATATTTACAAAGTCCAATGCAAAGATACTTCCCAAAAGAAAAATCAGTGCAGGTGTTATAATATTTACAGTGGCTTCCAAATCAAAAGTGAAGAAAAAACAAAACAGAAAAAAAAAAACCTCTTCCACCTCCTTCCTCCAATTACAAAACTAATCAGGAAGGGCAGGCAGAAAATAAACAAATAAATAAACAAACAAAACAAAATGAATATACTAAGCACCTACTATATTCACAAAGCACAGTATGTCTCTCCACTACTCAGTTAAATAAATCAGTAGCACCAGTCTACACTACAGCTTGAAGACCTGCTCAAAAGACGACCTCCGGCATTCGGACCCTGGTTTTATATCCCAAGCCCTTTTGACCATCCAACCCGTCTTTACGTTTCCCGTGCAGTTCGAACAATCAGACACATCGGGACGTGCACCATTCCTCAGCACCTGCTCAGGTACAGTCCAGCCTATTTATATGTTCTCACGCGCGTACCCATCTGTCTTGTTGACCTGTGGGCTCCTGCAGCCTCTGTTAAGTAAGTACTATTTTACTTTCGCCCGCGTTCACTCCTATACTTTGCCACACAATAATTGAATTCCCTTTTTATGCTGGCTACTTTAAAACAAAGAGTTCAATCCTTCAGACCAGTCCTCTGAGGTTAAACTACTACTCTCACGCGCCTCCAGCGATTACGGAAGCGCGCCTCAGCACTTGGCCGCAGAAACTGTGAGCGCACTCGAAAAACGGCCTCAGACGGGGGCCGGAGCAAGGGAGCCCCAGGGCTGCGCGGGAGCACCGGGAGAGCGCCAGGGAGCCCGGTGAACAGGCCGGCGCGCAAACGGCTGCGAAAACGGGGACGGCGGGCGGGAGGCGTACCGAGGGGCGCGAAAACAGAGAAACGAAAACGGAGGCGGGGACAGGGGCGGCCAAATGGCCAGGACAAGCCAAGCGGCGGCCGCGGGAGGACGACGAGCAAAAGACCCGGGCAGCGCAGCGGAGAAGGAGGGGGGGAAAGAGGGGAGGGAAACAGAGAGAGACAAAACAGAGGACAGGAGAGACGAGCGACAGAGACACAGAGCGAAGAGACAGACGGGAGAGAGAGAGAGGCACAGCCACAGAGAGACAGAGAGACACAGACAGACACACACACAGACAGACAGACAGAGACACAGACACACAGAGAGAGAGAGAGATAGAGAGAGATGCACACAGACAGACAAACAGAGAGAGAGAGAGACACACACACACACACACAGAGAGAGAGACACACACACACACACACACACAGAGAGAGACACAGAGAGACACACACACACACAGAGAGACACACACACAGAGAGACACACACACACACACATACAGATAGACACACACACACACACACAGATAGACACACACACACACACACACAGATAGAGACACACACACACACACAGATAGAGACACACACACACACACACACATATATAATACACACATATAGACACACACACCACACATATATATACACACATATACACACACACACACACAGATATAGATAACACCCTACACACACACACACACACACATATATATACACACATATACACACACACACACACACATATACACACACATACACACACACACACACACACATATATAAACACACATATACACACACACACACACACACATATACACACATAGATACACACACACACACACACACACATATATACACACACATATACACACACACATATATATATATACACACACACACACACACAGATATACACACACACACACACATATATATATATATACACACACACACACACACATATATACACACACACACACATATATATATATATATATATACAGTGGTGTGAAAAACTATTTGCCCCCTTCCTGATTTCTTATTCTTTTGCATGTTTGTCACACAAAATGTTTCTGATCATCAAACACATTTAACCATTAGTCAAATATAACACAAGTAAACACAAAATGCAGTTTGTAAATGGTGGTTTTTATTATTTAGGGAGAAAAAAAAATCCAAACCTACATGGCCCTGTGTGAAAAAGTAATTGCCCCCTGAACCTAATAACTGGTTGGGCCACCCTTAGCAGCAATAACTGCAATCAAGCATTTGCGATAACTTGCAATGAGTCTTTTACAGCGCTCTGGAGGAATTTTGGCCCACTCATCTTTGCAAAATTTTTGTAATTCAGCTTTATTTGAGGGTTTTCTAGCATGAACCGCCTTTTTAAGGTCATGCCATAGCATCTCAATTGGATTCAGGTCAGGACTTTGACTAGGCCACTCCAAAGTCTTCATTTTGTTTTTCTTCAGCCATTCAGAGGTGGATTTGCTGGTGTGTTTTGGGTCATTGTCCTGTTGCAGCACCCAAGATCGCTTTAACTTGAGTTGACGAACAGATGGCCGGACATTCTCCTTCAGGATTTTTTGGTAGACAGTAGAATTCATGGTTCCATCTATCACAGCAAGCCTTCCAGGTCCTGAAGCAGCAAAACAACCCCAGACCATCACACTACCACCACCATATTTTACTGTTGGTATGATGTTCTTTTTCTGAAATGCTGTGTTCCTTTTAACGCCAGATGTAACGGGACATTTGCCTTCCAAAAAGTTCAACTTTTGTCTCATCAGTCCACAAGGTATTTTCCCAAAAGTCTTGGCAATCATTGAGATGTTTCTTAGCAAAATTGAGATGAGCCCTAATGTTCTTTTTGCTTAACAGTGGTTTGCGTCTTGGAAATCTGCCATGCAGGCCGTTTTTGCCCGTCTCTTTCTTATGGTGGAGTCGTGAACACTGACCTTAATTGAGGCAAGTGAGGCCTGCAGTTCTTTAGACGTTGTCCTGGGGGTCTTTTGTGACCTCTCGATGAGTCGTCTCTGCGCTCTTGGGGTAATTTTGGTCGGCGGGCCACTCCTGGGAAGGTTCACCACTGTTCCATGTTTTTGCCATTTGTGGATAATGGCTCTCACTGTGGTTCGCTGGAGTCCAAAGCTTTAGAAATGGCTTTATAACCTTTACCAGACTGATATATCTCAATTACTTCTGTTCTCATTTGTTCCTGAATTTCTTTGGATCTTGGGCATGATGTCTAGCTTTTGAGGTGCTTTTGGTCTACTTCTCTGTGTCCGGCAGCTCCTATTTAAGTGATTTCTTGATTGAAAACAGGTGTGGCAGTAATCAGGCCTGGGGGTGGCTACGAAATTGAACTCAGGTGTGATACACCACAGTTAGGTTATTTTTTAACAAGGGGGCAATTACTTTTTCACACAGGGGCCATGTAGGTTTGGATTTTTTTTCTCCCTAAATAATAAAAACCATCATTTAAAAACTGCATTTTGTGTTTACTTGTGTTATATTTGACTAATGGTTAAATGTGTTTGATGATCAGAAACATTTTGTGTGACAAACATGGAAAAGAATAAGAAATCAGGAAGGGGGCAAATAGTTTTTCACACCACTGTATATATATATGGTTGAAATAGTTTACTGTCAAATAAATGCAAAGAGTACACGACACGTGTTTCGCCCTCATTCTGGGCTCATCAGGTGTACACACTCCACTGCACACATACATACATACACACACATATATATATATATCTGTAAATCCCCGCGAAGTACTGCTTTTAAATTTTTATTAAGAAGAAAAGAAAACCTTTTTAAATTGAAGGAAAATTTACCAAAAACAATTTGTTAAGGATCTGTTTTTTTGTTAAGCTGCCTTTACACAGCCTCTCCGCTGTTTTATAAACGAACGCCATATAAGGCCGTCCTTTCTCCTAGCTTAGCGGTTCTGTATTCTTTTTTTGTTCGTTTATAAAGATTGTTATAGTTATTGTGTAGCTATTTGAGACTCACTTTTCTGTTCAGGTACCCATTTGCTTTATGTAGTCCGCGGATTCTCCGCTATTTTTTGTTCATTTATTACGATTATAGTTATTTATTGATTCCCTTCTTTAGCTGACTGCCTGCTCATATAAGGCGCTCTGCTGTCTTTTTGTGAAGCAGCCTTAACACTGCTTTTCCGCTGTTTTATAAAGGAACGCCATATAAGGTCTTCCTTTTCCTTGCTTCGCCAAGGAAGGAGCCTTTTTATTTAATCCATGGGTTCTTCGCTTTTTTTTTTCTTTTTTTACGATTGTTATAGTTCTGTTTGTATACCACGTTGTCAGTTCAGCACTCCGGTTGTAATATGACCAAGCCATGCAAGCTTACTATTAAGAATGCAACGTATAGTTGTAAAGGAGAAAAGCAATCTTGCCTCAAATCAATGGCAACCTTTTGTAGGTCTATGAACTTAATTTAAACTTTAGGTTTACACGGTGCTTTGTTTCCGAAGTACCTGCACTCATGAATATGTCTGTATGCATCAGTCGCTCAAATCCCCGCGCTTCGCACCGGCGAAGTACTGCTTTTAAATTTTTATTAAGAAGAAAAGAAAACCTTTTTCAATTGATGGAAAATATACCAATAACAATTTGTTAAGGATCTGTTTTTTTGTGAAGCTGCCTTCACACAGCCTCTCCTCTGTTTTATAAACAAACGCCATATAAGGTCTTCCTTTATCGTTGCTTCGCCAACGGATGCAGCCTTTTTATTTAATCCACGGGTTGTCCGCTGTTTTTTTGTTCATTTATTACGATTGTTATAGTTCTGTTTGTATACCATGTTGTCAGTTCAGCACTCCAGTTGTAATATGACCAAGCCGTGCAAGCACACTCTTGAGAATGCAACGTATAGTTGTACAGGAGAAAAGCAATCTTGCCTCAAATCAATGGCAACCTTTTGTAGGTCTATGAACTTAATTTAAACTTTAGGTTTACACGGTGCTTTGTTTCCGACGTGCTGCGTTCAGTCAGTTCACGTGAGCCACTGTCTTATGTGATGTTGCGATGTCCGGCTTTATTTAATGTTAGCTAAGACCCGGCACTTAAAAGTTTCTCGCTACAGCAATTTTTAATCCGTTACAAAGTCATCCAAAGTCTCATTTATACCTCGTGTCTTCTCATTAAACTTGTATCTCGCGAATATGGTATTGCAAACGGCAGCGTTTCTCATTAAACTTGTATCTCGCGAATATGGTATTGCAAACGGCAGCGGTAGCGTTTCTATAAACTTAATTTACACTTACGTTTTACACCGTGCTTTGTTTCCGCAGTATCGAAGTGATCACTCGTGCTGCATTCAGTCAGTTCACGTGAGCCGCTCTCTTGTGCCTTCTCAATTGTGTAATGAATGTTTTCTTCAGCGCTCTTTGGGGCTCTACCTTGTTTTCAGTTCACGTGATTACGTAGGAGGCGTGATGACGCGATACGCGACTCCGCCTCCTCCATTACAGTATATGGACAAAAAAGAGGTTCCAGTTATGACCATTACGCGTAGAATTTTGAAATGAAACCTGCCTAACTTTTGTAAGTAAGCTGTAAGGAATGAGCCTGCCAAATTTCAGCCTTCCACCTACACCGGGATCGTTGGAGAACTAGTGATGAGTGAGTGAGTCAATGAGGGCTTTGCCTTTTATTAGTATAGATTTACAACCACTGAAGTTGGCTTATCACAACCAGTACAACAAGTGGTTTGTCAGAAAGAGAAACTTCGTTCTCTGATTTTTCTTAGACAAAAGCAAAAAAACATTGCTCCAATAAAATAATCATTTGAATGCAGAGTCATCAATATTGATGCAGACACATGTATCCAATAAAACCAACATGTAAGTTTTTTGTTCAGTACTGGTTTGCAGTGTTACAGTAAACAGAAAAACTCTACATAGTAATACTTCACATTATGAAACAATGAAGCACAGCACAGATTTCCATTCTGTCATTCTGTCAGAAAACAGATGCCATCAGGTACAGTGTTTGGCAAAAAAACACACTCCATGTCATTAAAAAAAAAAAAAAAACACATTTACTTGTAATAAGATCAGCCAAAATTAGTGTATATAGTAAGTGCCCCTTAGGCACTCCACTTCATTGATTAGCAGAGACTTGAGCTAGGAGAACTTTGTGTACCAACGCAGCTTTAGTTGTACACAAAGTTCTCCTAGCTCAAGTCTGTTTATCTGGGTGTGAGGTGCCTTGAATTGTATAGGGTAAATAATATATCTTTATTTGGAACACATACATTTCATGTGTGTTCCGGGTCTACAATGATCTGTGTAAATGTAGGATGACAGGAAATGCAAGGCAAGAAATGTTGAAGACATAACTAGAACAGAAACATTTTCATGCTCTACTAATAATTGGCCAAATGCTGTGGTGAAGTGTATAATGTGTGAAGATGTATTGACACATATTTCCACCCACAAGAAGGCATATTTTAGCTTTACACACCATATTCCCCCCAAAATAAAAGCAAAAAAGAAAATTATTGAAAAAAATCTTAAGTGTCAGTTAAGCCCTTTTAAAAGCAAACACCCTCAGAAAGGAAATTACATGCCACCACATTCAGTGACACACAGAATGTTACTTAAATAAAATATGACACTACTAACTGACTTATTAAATTTCAGGTGGGTTTTTCTTGAATCTTTGACCCTATCTTTTAGACCACACATAGGAAAATACAGTAATCCCTCGCTATATCGCGCTTCGACTTTCACCGGCTTCACTCTATCGCAGATTTTATATGTAAGCATATTTAAATATGTATCACATATTTTTTGCTGGTTCGCGGATTTCTGCGGACAATGGGTCTTTTAATTTCTGGCACACGCTTCCTCAGTTTGGTTTGTCCAGTTGATTTCATACAAGGGACGCTATTGGCAGATGGCTGAGAAGCTACCCAACCACAGCGCGTATTATGTATTAAATAAAACTCCTCAAATATATTGTGAGCATGGGGGCTGTTTGCCCCCCTAGAGGACACGGCCGAACCTCAAAAAACGCTGAAAGATTACCTTCACAGTGCTCCCTTCTTTGCTGGGCTTACATGTGGCTGCTTTGCAAGCGATATGCTTCCCGCATGGTGCTTCGCATACTTAAAAGATCAAACAGCACGTATTGATTTTTGATTGTTTGCTTTCCTCTCTCTCTCGCTCTGACGGAGTGGGTGTGAGCAGAGGGGCTGTTCGCATACTGGCCTAGAGGATACGGACGCTCCTCTAAAAAATGCTGAAAATGCTTGCTCCCTTCCTCGCAGCTACTTTGCGGTGCTTCGCATACTTCAAAGCCAAACAGCCCTATTGATTTTTGACTGTTTGCTTTTTTTCTCTCTCTCTCTCTGAAGCGCATTCCTTTGAAGAGGAAGATATGTTTACATTCTTTTTAATTGTGAGGCGGAACTGTCATCTCTGTCTTGTCATGGAGCACAGTTTAAACTTTTGAAAAAGAGACAAATGTTTGTTTGCAGTGTTTGAAAAATGTTCTGTCTCTCTACAACCTCCTGTGTTTCTGTGCAAATCTGTGACCCAAGCATGACAATATAAAAATAACCATATAAACATATGGTTTCTACTTCGCGGATTTTCACCTTTCGTGGGGGGGGGGGGGGGGGTCTGGAACGCAACCCCCGCGATGGAGGAGGGATTACTGTACTAACAATTGTTATGTATTAGACATCCCAAAGATTCATAAAACAATATGCAAGAAGCTTGAAGGGAGTCCCAGATGATTCAAAGTTTTTGATGTAACTAAGAAACAAAGAATGCCAAAAAAGCAACTTGTATAATTGTTTTCATTGCAGATATGTGGAATCCATCTATTACACATAGAACTCATTAATTGTGCACTGACTGTGCATGTGTGGCGCTTCTGTCAAAAATTTTCACATGCATATTACAAGCAATGGTAAAACATTTCTAAATTTCCAAACATTTGGTTGCTCACCAACTGCTCAGAAAGTGTTTAGTATGGTTGAAAGTTAGTATAGTGCACTGACAAAAACATAATGTTCACTTCTGAGCAATAGGCCCACATGAAATTGTGCCAACTTTGCAGTAAACTGGCAAATGAATCACAACACGTTTCCACAAGCACATGGTTCACCTGGCAGCTAACTGTGAGGAGGTACAGTACACAAAAGTAGCAATAAAGATACTGTAAGTTGTAGAGTTAAAAAAATTTAACTGAATGAGTAAAAATATTTACAGTATTAAAAAAATCAGAAGAAGGACAATGGAAAAATAAGCCATTTAAGTAGCAGTGGCTAAAGCAGCTGAACATGGCTTACTTCCTCCCAATTTTATATGTTCATACCACATTATGTCCAAAAACAAACTTATTCTGTCAAGCAACTATAACATGCCCTGCCATGGACTAGTATTAAATGCACAGTTGGATTCTACACCACATCTGCTGCTATCGGAACAGGCGTTAATTCTCCAGGACCCTGAAACTACATAAAGTGCTAACAGAGAAGTTAAAACATACTAGCATAAACACATATTCACAAGATTAATAATTTCCACATTATTATTGGAAAGGTCCACACTGACAGACTATCAGTAAAAAATATAATACAATACAATATATGTTTTCACTGTTGTATTCAGAACAACAGAGAAAGTTTCTTTTTAGGGTTCTCTAACAGTTAATACTGACATCAAAAAATGCCTTTGTAAAGCATACAGAATATGGCTTTGTATTGTTTTGCTGAAATATACATGGGCGTCCATGGAACAGATGCTTTCTTGAAGTAATCATAGGTTGCTCTACAATCTGTATGTACTTTTCGGCATTAATGGTGTACCATTACCATACCATCATAGACACTGGCTTCTGGACTTGTGGCTGTTAACAGTCTGAATGATTCTTTTATTCTTTGGTCAAGAGGATACAATATACATTTCTTCCAAAAAAGACCTGAAATAATTGATTTGTCTAACGACAATGCACATTGACAGCCTAGAGAAGTCGACTGCGCTTGTGGACAATGTTAAAATACAGCTTCCTTTTGCACAGCTACAGTTGTAACTGGCATTTGTGTATGTAACTACATTTTGTGTTACTTGATAAAGGTTTTACCAAAGTACTACTCAGCCCATACTATTTACTGATGAATGACAGTTCTTGATACAGTGCTGTCTGAGGAATTGAAGATCCCGGGCAGTGAAGGCATGCAACCTTGCATTTACACAATTAAATTTTTCTAGATTCCTTGAATCTATTAATATATTATGAACTGTTGAAGATGAAATACCCAAAGGACATTGAATCTGTCTTTGAGAAATATTGTTTAAAAACTTTTCAATAAATTTCTCAAGCATTTGAGTGAAAATTGGTGATCCTCGGCTCACCTTTTACCTCCTAAAGGCCTGGGCTTTTCCAGGGTGTAGAATTTATACTAAAAACTAAACGGATTTTATACTACAATGCTAAACTGATTAAAATCACTTGTTGAACATCATCTGTTTCTACTCAAATCATTGTCTTCTTTTTAAATTAGGACACATTTTCTCACAACTTACTTTTTGATTCGCTTTTAAGATTCAATCAAGAGGGAAATAATAAACAGTACCTTACCACAGGTTGTCTTATTATTTCTGTATGATACGTAGATCAGGTGAAAACACAGATCACTGCATTTTTCACTAATTGGCTTTGAATACATCATCTCAGCTCTTAATTAAAAAAAAACTGGTTTCTTTCATTATCTATGCTCTCAACAAAAAAGTTATCTCCTGTAAAAACTGTAGTGGAAAATGATGTACAGAATATAGTGTTGTATAATTTAAGTGGCAAAATAAGATTATTTTTAATTTTACTCTCAGATAAAAAAATTGAATTAACTGGAGTTTTAAAAATACATTATATAAATGTTTTGTTAATTCTCTGCTAAGTAATAATAAAAACTACAATTAGTAGTATAACAATATAACAAATAATAAAGTAGTATACAAGGGGGGAAAAGTTTAAAAGTACTGGTAGCGTTGCAGTAAAAGACAAAGGCTGACACAGAACCAAATGCTAAATGAAAGAAATTCCTGCTTTCTGTAGCATGAAGTCATGCTCGACAACTTTATATATTTTTGTGTTGGTTTCTGAATAATATCAATGTTCCAAAAATGCAAAAAATCCATTAATTTTTAAAAGCTGCTGTTCCTGGCAACATTTGTGAAGGGAGCATATTGAGATCATCATCGGACCAGACATCCTTTTCCTCTAAAACAGTTTTTAGCTTCTCCTGGGGGATTCCAGGGCGTTCCCAGAAAAGAAGAGAGGCACAGAAAAAGTTGTGATATATCCTGGGTCAGTGTGTCTGGTTAGACAATTCTGTCAGCACTGCATTAGGAGAATATGATCACAAAAATGTCCCAAAACATGTCCATTTAAAACAAAGTTAACATTACAATTCAATTCATCAAGCAGCTCAATCTGTCATACAATGTAACATCAGCAGCCAGACAGAGAAATCGGACTTCATTGGAAGTGGAGGACAGGTTAGTAGTTACAAACATTCTTCGATGCCTCTGTGTATTTGTACACGTACATATAGTGTATAGCATTAAAGTCAAAATAACTCGTAAAAAAACTTTAACAAAGATAATATCCTTGTATACTTTAGAAAGTGCAATCTAATAATGCACAGATATATAACAAAAAAGGAGTTTTATAAGAACTATTACAGCATATAAAAGCCAAAAAAATAGCAAAAAAATTAAAGCTAAGATTAGCCAATAGTATGCACACGCATTCACAATGTACTATTTGCTTAGCAGATGCCTTTATCCAAATCAAATTATAAAGGAGGTCAACAAAATTGAGTAAACATCAGTCTTGGGACTTTTTGGGAAACAAGTGTTATAGAAAAAAAAGATATGAAATTGACCATAAGTGAAGAGCTCTGAACAAATTACAAAGCTAGTTACAATTCCCAGGTTACAAAACGTAAAAGTTAAAATCAGACAGAAAATTCAGCAAAACAAGAGTCTTCAAACACTTCTTAACCATACTGAAGATGCATTTAAGGAAGAACTGTACCCTGGTCCTATAACACTTTTGAACTATAGATTCTCAGCTTCCAATCAAAGCTTAAAAAAACTGATTTTAGAAAAATATATTTTTGATAATGCTGCTGAGGCTGTTCATATTGTTTTTGATTAGTTGTAGTAGTTGTTTTGATTGACTTACTGTAAGTCTTTTCAATATGTGTTTTTTCTTTCTTTACAGCCTTAATGGCAGCTGGTCTGCTTTAAAGCGAAGTGTCATCACAAATCATGGAGACATGTTCAAATGTCTTCTATCTCAATAAATATGCAGTTGTTTGCATGCAGAATGATCCTTTTCAAAATGCAGTTGAGTTAGGGTAGCTGGATTTTGAACTTAAAACCACCTTGCTACTACACTGTACATAGTCTTGCATATGTATGCATGATTTGTTTTTATGGTTTTATTCTACTGATAGTATTATATATAGGAAGGTAAGCTCTTAAGCTGAAGCATGCCTATTAAGAATAAACTGAAAATATTTAAGGTTTATAAGGTATGTGTGTATGATTATGCTCACCATAGAAAGCAACACATTTCATAATGTTAACACATAACATTAAGTACATTGACATGAATAATGTGGAAATAAAATGATGTATTTTATGTATTTTTAAAGATCACATATTTATGGCTTTGGGTAAGTTGTGAAGACAAGACCTTTGACCAACAAATGAGGGTGAGAGATAGGTCTTCGATTCAAAATGTCCTTCCCATAATGCTCTAGTTTCTTTTTTAATATTTCCACTGTTTATTCCGGAAGTAACTCTTTAACAATATTTTAGCAAAAAAAAAAAAACATGTGTTTTGCATGTTTTAAGAAAACAACCCACTGTCATGTAGATTACTCGACAAAAGTAATTAACTTTTTCTTTTCACATCATTTACCACTGCAGAGCAGTGTTGGGCTTTAATTATATCCTAAACCTTTTTCTCTCCATTCTGTTTGAAAACGGGAGTTGAAAAATTGTCCTCAAACACAACTACAAAGGGAAAGTAATATATAAAAATATAATTTTAAGGTGGAGTATTCCTTTAATAATTACTGGAACAAATTCACTTTTGGTAAGTTAAAGTTGCACAAAACTATTTGTTTGTAAATCTAGTGCACCACAATACTTGATCATGCTGCCTGAATGCTGACAACACTAAACTCTTGCTGTTTTTTTCAGATGCTGTGCAAAGCCTTTGCTGCTGTTACTTTCAGTTACTTTTGTTTGAAAGTTTGTGAATTCAGCCTTCTTTACAACACGTGAAATTGCATACTAGATTGTATTTGTCTGGTTAGTCTATGTAATTCTAAACCCTTAAACAATCATTACATTTAAATGCATACACATAACCAAATTAAATTAAAAATCCAGTTAAGGCCAAAACCTGGTACCTTAAAAAATCTGCCATTACATGGTGATAATTCTCCTCGTGTTTTATAAACATATTTAGTCAAACCGACACTTTATTTAGAAGGCTTCTGTTACCATAGTGCCTTCCACCCAAAGCTCCTAGAATATTTATAATGCAGGTATTTTTACTTCAATAATTTAAGTATTGCATTAGGTTACTGGTTACTTTAAAAAGTAATCGAACTATGTAATGTATGTTACTTTTAACATGTTGATGTGCATCTCATCATCATAAATGTAGCTATTTCTGAAATATTGAGACATATTATATCAGCCAGGAGAAGGAATAATGTGATCGCCTGAATGTATTTTGTGAATACTTCTACCAGTAGGTGCTGAAAAGTGTGAGAAAAGCAAACATGTATGTAGGTAATGGACATGCACAGACTACATAATCCTCAACATTAACCCAATTAAGGGTTTACATAGCCACATAATTGGGTTATTAACAGAGAAATCTACCTCTGTTAACCAGGTTTCTCAGAGGTCAATAACTCAATTTCTCTAACCAGAATAGGAGTATACAGGGCATTTTAGAAATCAGGTTTCTGTGAATAACCAGGTTATGGAAGCGCATGTATGCGCACTGATTGTCTTGTACAGAATGATAAAATTTGACATTTCTATACACCATTAAAGTCACTCTGAATGACACTCAGTAACTAAATCATCAAAAAAGAGTGTCAACAATGTTTGCTCAAGCCACTATACTACCTCCACCAATTTTCACAAAGAAAAATGCTTTGGATTATCTATAGTTTGATATTTTCTCTGTAGTTTTACCTTGCTATAACTTTGGTAGATGTTAAATTCTGTCTCATCTTTGTTCCAGACATTTGATTAAACTTTCCTGAAATGTTTCCACAAAAAAAATCTATTCTGGCCTTTCTGTTTTTGAGGAAACTGAATTTTGTGGTGCAACTTTTGTAACTGTCTTTGTAATACACCACCACCAGGGTTATGAAGCGAGTCTCAAATGCTAATTAGGCATTCTGCTAGAGAGGAAAAAAAAAAACTCCCAATGGTGCAGTGTGTTTTAGTCCCTAATAAAAACAAATGGCAAGTTCAAATGTTCAAATTTGGTTTAAACTTAATTCAAGCATCTTGATAACCACACAAAGCTGGGCAGCAACACTTGCACAGGGGATGTTACGTGATTTAAACTACAATAACACAAGCAAATAAAGTCATGGTGTTAACTGGAGTGCAAATGCAACTCAAAGGTTTACATATGTTATATGCATATTAGAATTGCATACGGAGCTGATTATTAATCATATTTTACCTGATTCTGACTGCTTCTGTCTGCTGTTTTGTTTTCTACTGAGCTCTGTCCAATCCCTCAATTAAACAAATACTAAAAGTAATTTAAATTCTGGTAGCATAAGATTTTTGCCTAAAGAAATGGACATTGTTATCTTTGCAGCTTAGACTTTACAAAGGACTGTCTGCTCTTATACTGCTTATTGGAAACTTGGCAAGAAGTATGCTATTTTGGTACACATGAACACATGGGTTGCTTTTATTTTATTTGGGGTTAACCATTAAAAATTTTAGATTTGCAAAGTAGGAATGCACTTTGATACAAAAATCACACTTTAATTTACAGAAAGCACTCGGTTACTACTTTTGTTTACTTGTGGCTGATATGAAAACTGTGTCCTATGCTGTAAATCATGTTCATGATGAAAGCACATTTGTCAAAGACTGATCACAGTGTCCCTTATATGGTAACATCTACTCTTTGGAGCTGCTCTGAATTTAATGAGAAAAAAACTAAATATGCCTGGTTTTACTCTGATGTACAGTACATTACATTTAGAAGCATTATTAAATTGTGGATGACAAACCCACAGTCCTGTGCAGCCTTGCAAATACAATATTTAGCAAGATGCACAAAATTGTTATCAGGTATAAAATCTTAAGACCAAATGTGTTCACACACAAATTCAACATAATTATTTTTTCTTGCTAAATGCTGGTGTTCAGATTTTGTTTCATTACAAGATACGGTTTTAAAATTGCTCAGATACAGTAATGTGAAACAAGCTAGTGAATACCAGTTCCAGGTGACTGACTTCCCTATTTTTTTTTTTTTTAACTGTATGATACTGGTTGGTTTTGATGGTCCTTTGCACATCTTCCTGCTTCATTTTCTCAATATGTTTTGAAAATATAACACTATGAGCTAACATTATAAAAATAACAAGAGCTATAACAGGATTTTTAAAACAAAACAAAAATTGTTACATGTTTTTGTTCATGTTCAAAGGAGTAACATTTTCATGGAGGTTTACTGCACATTATAGGCAATTTGTCAACCCTCATTCATAAATGCTCACTAACAGTTCTTGCAAATATGAGGATAAAAAAGTCCTGCACCAATAACTTTTATGCAGAGTCCCACTGAACACCTCAAATGCAGATTTCCATAGCTAGCACCTTCATTCACATAAATTTTATATATGAAGAGCGTGTGCATTGTAATTTACATTACTATAAATTAATAATTACCAACCAATTAAAAGAATAATGTCTCCTATAAAAGGACAGAAATTTAGCATGTCCTAAAGCCAGAGTCAGAGTAATATTGTTTTTATGCTTCCTGGAGTCAGACAGCTTTTCCAATGACTCCACAACTCTGTATAGCATAATCAAGTGAGTTTTCTGTCAACAACTACAGCTTTCCCTCATTTGACCCCTGTCATTACCAAAGGCCAAATATAACAGCAGTTTCATTTCTGAAGTTCATGCACTACAAGTGATAGACTATATGACTTTCTTTCATAGTGTTTTGTATCATTTTATTTTTTGTTTTCCGGGTTTAAATTATGCCTACTATATATCACAAATGTGGGAGAAAATATAATGTTTGATAGGCTGATTAAGCATTAGAGGGTAGCATTAAAGATTTTATATGTATAAGGAAAAGGTGGTGAAAGGTTAATTCCACACTGGAAAAAAAAACAACAATTTTTTTCAGTGTGGTTTTTTTTTCAGTGTGGGAATAACTTTTGCCTATTTTAATCTGGAAGATGTGCCCTGATACCTTCACCTACTCCAAATTTGTGTCTACATGTACAGCATTGTTTCTGTTTATAATCAGGAATAGGGTTGCATTAGCAGCACAGTGGATAGCACTAGCATTTCAGATTTCAAATTGTCTTTATGGAGTTTGCCCCAAATTTTTCCATGTCTGCATGGGTAATCCTATCAAAACACTACAAACATGTGAGCTGTATTTATTTATCAGTTATAAATTAGACCTGTTCAGTGTGTGTGAACGTAAGTGGGCCCTGGAGTGAACTAATCAAGGTTGTCTCCCACTGTAGCGTGCACTGCCCAGATAGACTTTGCACCCAACCCCACATTAACCCACAACTAGCTTAAACAGGCTTGGTGAAGTACCTATGAATAATTAGATATTACTGTTTGATTTCAACTAATATAATCTGTCATACAAACAAAGTTTGACAGGGGATGATGCATTTTCAATACAGCTTAAACTTAATTACAGTATAGTACTGAGATCTTTGAATGAATAGAATGATTAAAAACATTTTTCTTTAATACAGTAACTCTTTACACACTGTAAGAGAGTTAAAAATATTTTACCTAGATTAAAGCCAGACTGCTACAAAATAAAGGCTTCTGCAAAATACCACTGGAGCATTTCATAAAGCAATAAAAAACAAATTACAATGACAGATGAATTTTTTTTTTCCCTCTGGAAATCCTCTAAGTAGAACATGAAAGAAAAGTTATAAAAGTTGCCACATGAGAACCACTATACATCAAACGAAAACATTTTTTTATTAAACCAATGTTTCAGCAGTCTTGGTGAAATCATTTACTAAAGGCAAATGCAAATTTTGTTAGCTGCATGCATTTTTTTGCTTATCTGACATATCTATGTGGATTATTGTTTTGGCCAAGATCAGTGCAATCGCACAGTAGAAAGTAAATACAACTTCTCATGAGGATAAAGCAATATACAATTTCTATAAATAAAAAGATTTTATTGAAAAACTGCATCTTTTTAACCTTGATAGAAAATGTGATAATACAATTCAAACAGCAAAATATATGTTGTGCTGAAGGGTTAACAATGTCTGTATTCCACTGTGAAGGTTGGAATGACTTGGATTTTGTGTATCAATTGCTTTAAAGCTGATGTCTATTTTGGTATTTTAAATATCCAGGTTACAGTACATTTCTTTCATAAGGCACAATTATGGCTTAGTGGCTGGGAGTTTTGAAACCCATTTTTTATGTACATTTAGAAGATGCTCTCTCTGTTTTTACTGGTTTAGTACTTACTCTATAAATGAGGCTTTGCATAAGCACAGTGGAACATATAAACATGGCATGCTATTTATGACAAATCTGCTTGTTTAAACAAAAAATCTTGCTATACTACAGAGACCAGCTGCTTTTTTAAAAAAAAATGTTAATTCTTAATGCAAATATATCCATCTTTCATTTCACAAAATCTAAAGTATGTGTTCAGCTTGAACATATATAACTTTAGTTCAGTCAAAAAAAGAAATTGTCAGAAAACGCTCATTTTCTACCAATAGCACATACACTACCTGGAAAAAATGTTATTTAATATCAAGAGCCATTTTCTGAAAACAGCAATACAGAGACAAATGTTCTGCAAAATAAAGAATCAAATTAAGAGTCTATTGGATTGCTGGTATAATTCAGAAAACTGCATCTCCTTTCTTTTGGTTTTTAGTGCACACAATACAATTAAAAACACTTCCACATGTCTGTGCTAGATGATCAGTATCCCAAGATGCCAAAGCACAAAACCATAGATTCTGGATTACAGAAAGTTCTTTTTGGCTCTTGCTGTTTAATTCAATGTGCCAACCAGTTTGTTTACTGAGTGCAAGGCTTATCAATTAGAAATAACCATACTTCAAATTATAGTCCTCTCTATAACTCACTCTAAAACTACAGCATGCCAAATAAAAAAAAAGAAAATATTGTACATACAGAAACTACTTCTATTCATGACTCATCAGAGAGATTTTCAAATGTTATATATGCAGTAAAAGTTAACCCTAAAATTTAACATTTTCATATATATACAGTACTGTGCAAAAGTTTTAGGCAGGTGTGAAAAAATGCTGTAAACAAAGAATGCTTTCAGAAATATAAATAATGATTGTTTATTGTTATCAATTTACAAAATGCAAAGTGAGCGAACAAAAGAAAAATCTACATCAAATCAATATTTGGTGTTAATACCTTTTGCCTTCAAACCAGCATCAATTCTTGTAGGTACACTTGCACAAAGTCAAGGATTTTGTAGGATTATAGTCAGGTGTATGATCAACCAATTATACCAAACAGGTGCTAATGATCATCAATGTCACACGTAGGTTGAAACACAATCATTAACTGAAACAGAAACAGCTGTGTAGGAGGCTTAAAACTGGGTGAGGAACAGGCAAACTCTGCTACCAAGGTGAGGTTGTGGAAGACAGTTTCATGTCATGGCAAGATTGAGCACAGCAACAAGATACAAGGTAGTTACACTGCATCAGCAAGGTCTCTCCCAGACAAAGATTTCAAAGCAGACTGGGGTTTCAAGATGTGCTGTTCAAGGTCTTTTGAAGAAGCACAAAGAAACGGGCAACATTGAGGATCGTAGACGCAGTGGTCAGCCAAGGAAACTTAGTGCAGCAGATGAAAGACACATCAAGCTTATTACCCTTCGAAATCGGAAGATGTCCAGCAGTGCCATCAGCTCAGAACTGGCAGAAACCAGTGGGACCCAGGTACACCCATCTGCTGTCTGGAGAAAAGGTCCCTAGGCATCTTTCAAAAATAGTAGGGCTTAACTTGAGGTCCTGGCTAAACTGACCACCATGTCCTGGTCCGTTCAGGCTCCCTAATTATCTCCTGTCTCTAACTGTCTCTCTCTCTATCTCTCACCCTTTAGCCACCTAATAGCTCATGTGTGGTGAGCATACTAGTGCAATAATGGGTGCTGTTACATCATTTAGGTGGGTGAAGTGGTTCCCCTATATCTATATAAAGCACATTGCGTAGCAAGAAATGGGCTACATAATTGTAATTAATTATTTTATTAATTATTGTTATTAGAACATTACAAAAGTTTTGACAAGATTCGGCCATTCATCCCAGCAAAGCTCACCGATCCTATCCACTTACATTGAGGTCCATATGTACAGTCATATGAAAAAGTTTGGGAACCCCTCTCAGCCTGCATAATAATTTACTCTACTTTCAACAAAAAAGATAACAGTGGAATTTCTTTCATTTCCTAGGAACATCAGAGTACTGGGGTGTTTTCCAAACAAAGATTTTTAGTGAAGCAGTATTTAGTTGTATGAATTAAATCAAATGTGAAAAACTGGCTGTACAAAAATTTGGGTACCCTTGTAATTTTGCTGATTTGAATGCATGTAACTGCGCAATACTGATTACTTGCAACACCAAATTGGTTGGATTAGCTCATTAAGCCTTGAACTTCATAGACAGGTGTGTCCAATCATGAAAAAAGGTATTTAAGGTGGTCAATTACAAGTTGTGCTTCCCTTTGACTCTCCTCTGAAGAGTGACAACATGGGATTTATCATTTATTTATTTATAGAGCACTTTAAAAACAACATCAAGGCTGACCAAAGTGCTGTACAATTAAAAAAAAAAAAAAAACAAAACCCAACATATCAGACACACAAAACCAAAGGGTAAATGAAACAGAAACACATAAACACATAAGAACTGAAGAGATTCTTCATAAAAAGTATACAGAGCCAACATATCATACTGGGTTAAAAGCCAGAGAAAAATGTGTTTTTAAATAGGATTTAAAGGCAGCTAGCGAAGGAGCCTGCCTAACGTGTAACGGCAAATTGTTCCAGAGTTTTGGGGCTGCAACTGAAAAAGCTCGATCACCTCGGAGTTTGCATCGTGCCTTGGGAACACGTAAAAGCATCTGGTCTGCTGACCTGAGAGAGCGAGACGGTACGTAAGGGTGCAGCAGTTCCGACAAATAAAGAGGGGCACAACCATTAAAAGATTTAAAAACAAATACAAGGATCTTAAAATGGATTCGAAAACGAATTGGAAGCCAGTGAAGGGAAGCCAAAATTGGGGTAACATGCTCATGCTTTCTTGTGCCAGTTAAAAATCGAGCAGAAGCGTTTTGCACTAGCTGTAGGCGAGCAATGGAGGCCTGGCTAATTCCAAAAAGAAGCGCATTGCAGTAATCTAGACGAGACATTATAAAAGCATGTATCACTGTTTCAAGGTTGCACTTAGACAAAACAGGCTTGATTTTTGACAGTCGCCTCAACTGGAAAAAGCAATATTTTACCACTGCGTTAACATGGCTATCAAGTTTTAAAGTAGAATCCATTTTCACACCTAAATTTGTGATCATGGATTTCTCAAATTGAGCCACAGTGGAAAGGTCGATGTTGGTGGTCCCATTGGTGCTATTGGGTCTAAATAGCATGACTTCTGTTTTGTTTTCATTAAAATTTAGAAAATTTAATGCCATCCAACTCCTTATGTCAATAAGGCAATCAAGCAGGGGTTGGACAGAACATGGACCTTGGCACTTCTGAGGGAAATAAACCTGACAGTCATCTGCATAAAGATGAAAGGAAATACAGTGTTTCCGAAAAATAGCGCAGAATGGCAGCAGGTACAAGGAGAACAGAAGAAGTCCCGGGATGGTGCCAGGGGAGGGCAACAGAGGTGGAAGTAAAATCATCAATGCCGACACAAAAACTTTCTACCTGAGAGATAGGACCTAAACCATTGGAGAGCTAAATCTGTGATGCCCACCCACTGCTCCAGCCTGGAGATGAGGATCTCATGATCTATCATGTCAAAGGCAGCTGTTAAATCCAAAAGCATAAGTAGTACACAGTCACTGTTAAAAGAATGTCATTAGAAACCCTTAACAGAGAGGACTGCTGTGCTGTGGTGAGTTTTACACCCACACTGGAACACTTCCAGAACTGCATGTTCATCCAAAAAGGACTTCAGTTGGGTATAGATGACTTTTTCCAAGAGTTTGGACAAAAAAGGTAGCTTGGAAATAGGCCTAAAGTTAGACATAACAGAGTGGTCCAGACCCGTTTTTTTCAGCAGTGGTTGCACAACAGGATGTTTAAAATTTTTAGGCACCACACTAGAGGTTAAACTACTATTAATAATTGTAAGAATAGAAGGACCCAAGGTAGGAAAGACCTCCTTATGAAGTCGAGGAGGGACAACATCAAGGGGGGAACCAGACAGCTTCATACTAGAAACCAGCTGCTTTAAAAAAGGGGAGAGTGACAGGCTCAAAGTGATCAAACACAGCCAAACAGGGTATTAAAATGGATGGATCATGAGAAGGTGGTGAAATGAGGGCCCTAGTGCTTACAACCTTCTTCAAAAAAAGTAAAGAAATTTATCACAAGTTTCCCTAGAGGCTTTCAGAAAGACAGGTTCACGAATATTAAGTACAGAACTCGATGTGTTAAAAAGTACACGGGGTTGTAAGAGTTAGAGCCAATAACTTCAGAAAAAAAATTTGATCTTGCAGCTTTCAAACTTTCTGATAACACAACCAACTTTTTCTCAATATTTCAAAAGAAACCTGCAACCTGTCCTTTTTCCACCTCCGCTCAGCTCTCCTGCACTCCCGTCTATATGCACGGGTATTAGCATTTAACCATGGCTCGGAGCAGGGCTTTAGTTGCCTGTTTTTTAATGGTGCCACAGAGTCCAGAGCAGAATTAAATTGAAGTGTTAGCTCCTCAGTATTGGAAGACACCGAGGGCTGTGAGGTCACTTCATTATTAAAAACTGCAAAAAACTGAGCAGTGGTGAAAGATTTAAGAGCACGGCAGTGCCGAACAGGTGCATATGGTTTAGCAAATTGACAGAGGAACAAAAGCAAATAAAACGGGCATATGGTCTGAAAAGACTGCATCACCTATTTCCAGATTAAGAAGAGATACACTGTGAGAAAAGACAAGATCCAGCGTAAGCCCACATTTCTGAGTGGGACTAGTTACAGACTGAATTAGACTAAAAGAATCCATTAAACCTAAAAAGTCCTTCACCAAAGGCTTCTCAGTACAACAGACATGAATATTAAAATCCCCAACAATTAAAACTTGGTCATATTTTGGCATAAATTCTGCCAAGAAGTCAGAAAAGTCACTTATAAAATCCTTACTATACTTTGGTGGATGATAAACCACCACGCAAAGCAGCAGAGGAGAACGACCCAACTCAAAAAGACTCAGTTCAAAGCTGGAGAAAGAAACAGCTTGAAACCGCTGTTTACAATTGAAATTGGATTTGAAGACAGTCGCTAAACCTCCACCACGACCTGAGATGTCATATATTAAAAGGCATGTCATATATTAAAAGGAAGTCGCTACTTTGAAAGCTCAGCCAATGATAAACAAAAATCCAAAGAATTAAGAGAAGTTCCCAAACTTTTCATATGACTGTATTTGTATAGTGACACAATTTTTATAACTTTGGTTCTGTATGCCACCACAATCGATTTGAAATAAAAGCAATCATTATGTGATTAAAGTGTAGACTTTCAGCTTTAATTTAAAGAGTTTACCTTAAATATTGAGTGAGCCAATGATGTCATTTACAGGGGCTCAAAAGTATATGGGCATTTGACAGACAAGCTGTTCCATAGCCAGGTAGGAGCAGATCCCTCATTACTTCATTAACTATTAAGCAGGTAAAAGGCCTAGAATTGATTCCAAGTGTGGAATTTGCATTTGAAAGCTGTTACTGTGAACTCTCAATATGAGGTCCAAAGAGCTGTCCATTTAAGTAAAAACAGACCAGCATTAGGGTGATAAAACAAAACAAACCCTTAAGAGAGACAGCAGAAACACGATGGGTGACCACATCTATCTTTTGGTATATTCTTAAAGAGAAGGAACACACTGGTGAACTCAACAAAACCAGAAGGTCTGGAGAACCACAGAAGAAAATTGTTCTGGATGTTTACAGATTTCTGTCCTCAGTGAAAAAGAACCCCTTCTCAACACTTAGCCAAACCAAGAACACTCTCCGGAAGGTTGCCCTACCATTACCAAAGTCTACAAACAAGAGAACACTTCATGAAAGTAAAGACAGAGGGTTTATTACAAGGTGCAAACCACTGGTAATCTCAAGCATAGGAAGGACAGATTAGACTTTGCCATTTTTTAAAAGCTTGATCAGTTCTGGCCACTATTTTCTTTGGACAAAGGAAATTAAGAGCAATATATAACAGAATGTTAGAAAGAGAAGAGGTTGGAGAAGAGAAGTAACAGCCCAAGATCCGATGAATACAACATCAGCTGTGAAATATGGTGAAGGTGGTTTTATGAGAAAATAATGCATGGCTGCAAACTGAAGTCAGACACTAGTGTTTATTGATGATATGATTTCTGGCAAAAGTAGCAGGATGAATTCAGAAGTGTATAGGGCTATACTGTCTACTCAGATTCAGCCAAATGCCGCAAAACTGATAGGACAACGTTTCACAGTACAGATGGTCAACACATACTGCAAAAGCAAACCAAATGCTTTTCAATGTGAAGTAGTGTAATAAGGCCAAGTCAGCCAACTGACCTCAGCCCAATTGGACATCCTTTTCACTTGATGAAGACAAAACTGATGTCAGAAAGTCCGCGGAACAAGCAGCAGCTGAAGACAGCTGCAGTTAAGGCCTGGCAAAGTATCACTAGGGTGGAAATGGCTATGGGTTCCAGGCTTCACTCAGTCACTGACTGTAAAGGATTTTCAATGTAATATTGAAAATGATCATTATATTTATTATTATGTTAGTTTGGCCAAATACGTTTGAGCCCCTGAAAACAGGGGAATCATCTATAATAATGTCTGTCTTTTCTAAACAGCTTGTACAATATTTTTGTTAAATACCTTCCTTGAAGTTCTAACTTTTTCTATGTGTCTATGGTCCTCTATGTGAAGAAAAACTTAACAAAGTTTGTGCAAAATTTACCCTTAACAAGTTTTGAAATATTTTATACATTTTAAACACTTCAATAATGCCACGTATTAATCTCCATTTGCTTAAACTGAAAAGGTTTCAGCTCCTTTAATCTTCTCATAACTCATACCCTGCAGTCCTGAAATCAGCTTAGTCACTCTTCTCTGGACTTTTCCTAGTGCTGATACATATTTTTTAATAGCCAGAGACTTACTAGTGCATTAAAATGCTTAACCTCCTTTGACTTGTACGCTACGAATCATATTATATAACCTAACACTCTGTTACATTTCTTAACAGCTTCTGAACACTACCTGAAAGTTGACAGTGACTATTCCACTATGACTCCTAAGTCTTTCTACATAAGTAGAACTTTCAAGTTTCATGTATTTAAATCTAACATTTATACTTCCCATGGTTAGCAACTAACATATACTTACAAGAAATTTCAGCTGCGACAAATCTGCCCAAGTGTCTGCCAATCCACCTAGCATGGTATCAATCTGACTCTGTTACATTTCTTAACAGCTTCTGAACACTGCCTGAAAGTTGACAGTGACTATTCCACTATGACTCCTAAGTCTTTCTACATAAGTAGAACTTTCAAGTTTCATGTATTTAAATCTAACAATTATACTTCCCATGGTTAGCAACTAGCATATACTTACAAGAAATTTCAGCTGCGACAAATCTGCCCAAGTGTCTGCCAATCCACCTAGCATGGTATCAATCTGTAAACTTAATCAGCTTGTTGTTTATATTCCTATCCAGGTAATTTAAATAAATTTAGAAAAGCAGCGGCCTCAGCACTTACTCCTGAGGGAAACTACTCTTAAACCTTAACTACCTGCACCACTTCTCATCTCATAAGCACATGTGCGGTGTACTTTATGTACCAGTGTTAAAATGGCTATTTATATGGATGTTGTGAGATTGTAATATAACATATTGCAATAATTTTAAATTGTACATGTTTTAAATGGCATTTAATACCATATTACTGAATAGTATGACAGCATCTAGGGCTATCAGAAAATAAACCTGATCCATTTCTCCAGTGTTCATCAGTCACTGGTCACTAGGGAATCCATTTCTGGACAGGTTTATCTATTCCCTGGAATTCGGGAATCTCACATGTCCTACCCGGGAAAGACACAGTGCATGGGTATCTAACATGTGAATGGTTTTAGAGCGAGCAATACTTTATTTTTAATAAAACTACTGCACTATGTTGACACCAATAAAAGACTAACCTTAACTACAAGCAGTTCCTGCTGTCATATAAGTACATGTATCTAGTTAGTTGCAGAAATAAGAACGCAGAAAGCACAACGTGTCAAGTGTGCGGTCGTCCAGGCGAGAGCGCACCTTCGTGCAGTGTACGCCAGCCGCTGAGAAAGCACGCTCTGCCTCCACTGAAGTAGGCGGCAGTCATCAGATACTGATACACTTGTTCTAAACAACGTCTGTGCTTGCCATTGCTTTGAAACACCGCCGTTTCAGCTTTTACTGATGCATCCAGTTTCTTGTCATCATTCTGTGATGGCAAGTTTCTTGGCACAGATAATGCGGATGCAACAGACTGACGCATTGCAATTTCAAGTTGCTGTTCAAACCTGTTGTCTGATGAAGTGCAAGCTGCAGCAATGATGCCACCCTAATTATTTTCAACTATAACTCTGTTATTTCTTGATCGATTTTTACACTTTTACATGCTATATATGTAAGCTTGGCCATTCCCGTTCAGCTGGGAATTCCATAAGTTTCATTCCCGGGAATGGGAAACGTCCGGGAATCCCGGGCTCCCGAATGGATTCCCTACTGGTCACACTTTCATCCACTGCAGGATTTATCACATTTCACTTCAGTTGTTGAATATCCTTTGCATGCAGCATTTATCACATTTCACTTCAGCTGCTGAATGTTCTTTGCAGACAAAGTCATTGCAAGAAGAACTATTCACTGTTGTCATACATACGCTAAATATCTGCACAGTGTACAAAATGCACCATATGGAACTTGAGGCTGTTCATTCACTCATAAGGCTGACTAGGGACACACTGGAGGGAAACCACTGTGACACTGCAGTTGTAGTGAATCAAGCTGAGGATAGAGGTTGGATGCTGCCATTAGGTTCAAGTAAAAGGACGTTGGACAAAAATAACTGAGACTGGTGTACAAAATACACCAGTACAAGTAGTTAAGGGTTAACATCGGTCAATTCTGATAATGTTTTGTTGCACAATAAACTTCTGTTTTCTGTGTTTTAGCCAGTTCTACACACTATACCCTGAAGTCTCACTTCATTCAGATTGATGCCCAACCTCTCTCATGTGGGACCTTATCAAATTCTTTTTGGAAAAAATCAAGATAAATAACATCATGTGCCCCACTCTGATCGTGTCCTTCTTATCTCTATTCTATTTCCCCTTTTCAAGGAACAAGATGCATAGGCATCCAAGATAGTCCCTAGTCTCAGAACACATGTCTGTTCTACTAAAATTATTGCTACCCTTTGCCATAGAAAATTTAAGAAAGTACAGGAACTAGAAGGATTAACAACTGGACAAGGGATGATATATCTTGAACTAACATTTTTTTCAGACTAATATAAATAAATAAAAGTAATATTTTTCTGCCTTAGAGGTTTATAAAAATGGTATGGTAGCTGCTTCACTCTAGGGACATTAGGTTCAATAAAGATGTGCTAATGGAATACAGCTTCTAGTATTCTCTTTCTATTAGATAATTTTAGCAAAAAAAAATTACATCACACTGAAATATTTACTGTGTTCTCTACAAGTACTGTATTAGTAGTTGGTGGAGAGTACAAAAGTTGACAATATTATAAACCACTATATGGCACATAATCAATAACACTTAAAAGTTGCAATCTATATCTTGTTTTCATCTAAAATACATCAATGATAGAAAATTTGTCTATATTTGTCAAAAACTTATGGATGACAATGTAGTCCTAAATGAGACTACAACCAACTTGTTTTGACTGCCATATCTCAAGTAAATCGATAGTAACAAAGAAAAAAATAGTAACAAAGAAAAAAGTCTACATCCCATTTAACTCTTTCACAATGGGATGCCTTTCAGTCTGAAGCAAAAATATATTTGATTGCTCAATCAACACACAGATTGGTAAAAACACAAAACCTACTGTATCTATTTGAAGTTTCTTATACTAAACTATATTATTAATTTCTCTATTAACAGGAAATAGACATTTCCTTGTTAACCTTGAGCAAATCACAAAGCATCAAATCTGAAGAAATTCAGCAGTTGCAGAAGGTTTCATATGCATGACAGTGCATTTTGAAGCAAATTATTTTCAATAAACACCAAGGTATTTTTTAAAAGAACCCAAGAAAATAACAGATATATAATACGTAAAACAAATAAAACCCTGTCTGCACTAACTCAGATCATCTATCCAAAAGAGATGAGTAAATGTGAACTTGAAAGAGGCAATAAGAAAACTAGAGGCTTGTTTACAAACCTTTTATCATCAACATTAGCTGTATCCTAAGAACCACAAAAACCTAGCCAGTATAGTAGGAGGGTATCAATGTTGATTTAATACAGTGCAATTCTATACCATCTTATGTATCTTATGGCATTTTATGGGGGATTTTGAATTACGAAATATGACCCGAGTCATATATACACACACATTTTTCAAGTTTATATTAATGGAGCAATATAAGGAAAGTATTGAACAAAAGTTACCGCCAACAAATTAGTTTTAAAAAAGTTATATACGTTTCAATATTCTGGAACAGTGTTCGTCTTCCTTGGCAGCCCAATGCCCCCACCCCCCACCCCCCAAATAAAAAAAACATGCTCAAAGACAACTTAATAAAAAGCTTTTATAATAATCTTTTCAGAGAGGCTGTAATCCATCATTCTCAAAAAGCCTAGAGATGAAATTAAAATTATAAAAATTCTAAATATTATGGTTATTGTGAGATAGAGAACAAAAACAAATGAAATATTTAGTAATGAAGAAAAACTCAATAAGTCCTCATAGATTAATATATATTAAATTTTATAAAGTATAAAATATACATTTATATGTGCTGCATACACATCCCTTGTTATATAGCATGCATAATGTCATATACATTTATATACAGTATTTGCAAAATACCAACAATGCAGAATAAAAGTATGGGGGTGTCAGCCACTATTTAATGACACCATCCACCTCACTGAATGAGAAGCAGAAAGTGCTGTTCACTTTATTCGTAAACCGCCATAATCAGCATGTAATTCATTTATTTTATAATACTTTTTTTAGATGATTATTTTGCCTTGTCTGTTTATCTGTATCACCACAATTTGCAAAATGCCCAAGTGTTCTGTAAATACTGGAATAAGCATACTTCTTAGATCCATGAAAACAGAATTAAACCAATCTAAAAATGTAAGCTCCCAATAATCACCAGACTTTATATCTGTGCATCTGGTAACTTCAAACAGTAACATTTACATTTATCATAAGCATCTCAAATTGATTAAACTGTTGTCTTTCTAAATAAGAATAGTTTTCAGTAGCATATGCGAATAACAGAATTAAGCTGTATTTACAGTAAAATATGTAAATCTGTCTTACTTTATATTAGTGTTTTCTTAATTAACTACAATCAAAAAGCAAAACAAGCTTATAACAACTTCATAGACATACAATGTTCAATGGCTCAAAGAAACAGCAAAAACAGGACGTACTGTAGTAAGCAAATATGCTGTAGATGCCATAAAAAGTTGGAAACCAGAGAATAATATAAATAAAAATCAAGTACAAATGCATGTGATGAAAGCATTCATTTCATTACTGGTTTAAGTCAAAGTAACGCAACTGCACAGAAAAAAACCAACAAAACTTACAATATTTTTGTTGTATTATATAAAAATGAAGAATGCAAACAATTTCTGTTCTCTGTTTACAATAGCGGAGTTCAAAGAAGTATCATTGTTTCACGAATTTTATTATGAAAATATTCACTTTTCATTAAAAGATTCCTAGAGGGCCAGATTTGTACAGCATGCCTTTCAAAAATAACCAGTCAAGAAAAAGGAGCTTTATTACAAACAAAAAACTACTGGGCTGGTTATGAAATTGATCTCATATGATCTAATTAAATGAAACCATGCAAGCTGAAATTCCATTACAGAAACTTTTTGTTTCTTTCAGATTGCATATTTAGATGATGTGGAACTACCACTTTAACACAAAAAGTTACCAGATTTTACCAAAGTTTAAAGTTAAAAAGTTTCTGAAAAACACTGCAGAATTGAGTCTGTCAAGAAAAACTTCCAGTGCTAAACGTTCCATAAATATATAGAGGGCAAACAGTGCTTTCTTCAGATAAAAATTAAACTTTTCATGCATTGACAAAGCCAAGAAAACATTATTTTAAGACATCAATTTTAGTATAAGAAATAAAGTTAAACTACTACACCATTTTTCAAAAGGAGATAAAACAAAACCATTCAGCTCAATTGACAAATCGACTCTGTATTTTAAGATACAAAGTTCACTAACTGACTCCTGCAGCTCTCGGCATAACTCGGTGCCTGCAGCTCTCAATTTTGTGCAAGCAGAGAAGGAAATAAACAGTGAAAAAGACGGAATTTGCTTACCGTTGTCTCGTTTCTTCCAACAACAGAGAACCACATTTTGCCCTTCTTTCTCTCAGGTCACTGATCTTTTAGAAGCTGAAGCTTGTAAATCACTACTGTGTACAGAAGGGGAGAGAGTGGGGGGGCTGCAAGGGGAGAAAACTAAAGGAGCTGCCTCCTTTGATTCTTAACAGTCAGTCTGAGATAATTCGCTGCTGCATGCTATGACACCATATGGCATTTATCAGCATTGGCCATATAAATACCATATTCAGGCTCTTACGTAACCATCTGAGTTGCTTTTGGACTTTCATTACTTTGGAATACAATTTTCCCCCCTTGAGCTGACAAAAGCTTTGTGAAGGTTAGTCTTTGTTTAGATTTGCTATTTTTACAGGTTGTTATTTCTTCTTTTATATTTTTGAAGAACAGCCAAAAGCCAGATCAGAAACAGAAAAACTGGACATTGAACTTAAAAGAAAAGCAACTGTGTCACACAAAAAAGTTGCCCCTCCTATACTTCTCAATAATATGGATTCCAAAACAAGCACATAAAAAAAAAGACTATGGTGTGCACAGTTAGAGACTGAAACTATTTTTAATGTATAAGTTAAGGAAAAATGGAAAAACTTACTCCTCTTCAACTATAAAACAAATAGCTAAACAGAACAGTACAGTACAAATACTGTAGCAGCATGTTCAACAGAAAGACTAGCATTAGCTTATTAGATTTGGCCATATATAGTAATAGTAAAGCAAACTGTATAGTAAAGGTAAAGCAAATAAGAGAGAGCAAAATAGATCAAATTTCTGAACAGCTTCCTACTTGACCCAAAAATGCAGAAATATGATCATACATATATATGAGATATATATATACATATACATATATATGTATATATACATATATATATACATGGCATTCGTAGTCAGAATCACAATCTGATTGTATGGGTGGTTACCTACCAGGTAACGCTTGTGGATGGTCAGCAAGTCGGCTAACATCCGCCACAGTGCCCTCTTTCAGTTGCGAGAAGCAGATCATAGAATGGTTGAAATGGTTTTTACTGTCAAATAAAACTATTTCAACCATATACAGTATATATATATATATATATACAGTATATATATATATATATATATATATATATAAACAAAACAGCAAGGGCATTCAGCGGTCCTCATCTTTGAGCAACAGGTATCTACCTTGATGTTTCACCTCCTGCTAAGATGTGCCTTCCTAAAAATAAATTCCACTGCTCACTGACTGCTTCTTGTTTATAGTTTCCCAAGGAAGGAAAGAAAAAACACTAACATATTTTAAATCCTCATGTGCATAATTTCAAAAATGGAAGTTAAGCAGGTAGTTGAGCTTGCACTGCTGTATATTGTTCATGTAAAGTATATTGCAAAATAATCACATACAAGATCAAGTCTGTTACTCGTACATTCATTTAAAAGGTGTTAATCAAAACGGACTCTGGATTAAGGCCACAATGACTTTGATAAAATATTTTAATTTCAAATTGATAAACGTCATCTTTAATCCTTAGTGCATTTGAAATGATACAGTAAAATGAGTTACATTAAAAAAAAAAAAGAAAAAAAAAAAAGGGATTATGATCATGGGGATTTTAAAGCATCCAATCCAAAGTACATCACTTGCTTGTGTTTCAGCCGTAAGATGCCATGGATGGAGGAAACGGTAAAAGTGGTTATATTTAGATGTTTGATTCACTTTTATAAAGTGAAATTTTGGGATTCTCTATCTGTTTATTATGGGTCAATTATTAAATAATTAATAATTATTATTAATAAAACTATCTGCAGTTGCTAATTGTTAAATTATTTTGTTAGGTAATCGAGGGATTTCTCTACACCACTGAATACTACAAAAGAAAGGCAGTGTCTCACTTTGTACAAAAGTGAGCTCATCTGCAAATTATTTAAATAAACAATTAATTGAAAACCTTCATGAGGGACGACTCATATGAGATAAATTAAATAAGGCTAGGAC
Source organism: Erpetoichthys calabaricus (assembly GCF_900747795.2). Classification (NCBI taxonomy): domain Eukaryota; kingdom Metazoa; phylum Chordata; class Cladistia; order Polypteriformes; family Polypteridae; genus Erpetoichthys; species Erpetoichthys calabaricus. Next base: position 98,552,507 of record NC_041396.2, on the reverse strand, counting down.
TGCCAATACTTGGTTCTCATATATGTAAAGTCTAATGTATTTTCCCTAGCAGCAGATGTTCACTGATTAAGAAGTGGGATTATTATTGTTTGCTTAAAGAGAAAGGTATTTATAAAACAGAATATAGAACACATTGACAGTGGCACCAGCACCCAGCTACCTTGACAAAATAATTTAAATGTTAAACTCCTTAAGTGGAAAGGTAATGTAACATATAGTGAGTGACATCAGGCAGTCCAAATATACATCATTATTTTGGATTGTACACTTTATGTTAGCCATGAGAAGCAAACAACACTAATTATAAGAACTGCCACACGTACCCAGGATTAAAGAGCAGTTTAATGGGATTCCTTTCAGCAACAGAGACAACAGGAGAAACTTCACCTTCTCTTGCCCAGGACGGAATTGAGGAACTAATTTTCCTTTTGAGGACTGCAGAGGGCAATCATATGACAATGGTGCCATCATGAAGGGGAAACACAAAGGTGTCCATGGCAGATTGATGTAAAAAAAATTCCTGAGCTGTCTCTATGGCATGTCATGTCCAATTCCCTAAATTTACTGGAAGTAGATGCAGTCATAAGCGCAAGAGACATCATTATCCTATTTAGATATCAACAAAAGCTTTAAAGCTTCTTTTTAGCTACAGCTCAAATGTGTAATGTCTTGATGAAGCATGTAAATATCACAATACATCTTTGTATTGTGCTGGCCGGAACCCCATAGTATTGTATTGGGCCACAAAATGGTTAGGGGCAGCCCTGCCTGTAGAGGGAAGAAGCTGGCTGGTGTGTTCTGCAAGCTAAATTATTTTTTTTTTTAAAGAAAAAAAGTGTATGAAAGATGTATAAGTAAGAGCAGTAAAAGGTACAAAAAAAATTGTAAAGAACACTGTAGAATTAAATTGTAAAGAACATTGTAGAATTAAATGAGAGCAATAGGAAGAAGAATGAGTACTGCAAATGAAAAACAAATTACAATAAAAATTACAGGAAAGTCTACACATAAAGAAATCTTCTAGTTTTTCATCTTTTCTCACTGACTACATGTTTTTGAATTTCTAGGAAAGACACAGCTTATAAAATGTTTTGTAACCTTCTCATTTGGTGTTATTTTCTCAAGAATAGTTTAAACTGATTTATATGATAAACTATTCAAATAAATTGTAAATTGCCCATATGTCTGGAAAAAACAAAAAAAAAATCAAGGTTTTATTTTTCTGCCTTAATCCCCCAGCCCTTGTTGATCTCCCTGAAGAATTGCTTGTTCACCTCTAACTATGTGGAAAACACAACTCCTACTCCATTTTTAAATGTACTGATGACACCACCATCACAGAATTGATCGCCAACAATAATGACATGACTTAAAGAAGAAAGATTTTACTTCTGAAACAAACAGCTGGTCATTGACTTCATGTTGCAGAAGTTTGGCCATGCTTCCACCTACATCAAAGATAATGCTCTGGATAGGTTTCAGTAGCTCTTAAATATTTAGCGTCGCCATCAATGACGATCTAACGTGGGCACAATACATTTGGGCTTATAGTTAAGATGGCTCATTAATGCCTTTACTTTCTCAGATGTCTGAGGAAAACTTGAATGTCTCGATCTATGCATTTCTGTGGGTGCACAGTTGACATTCATGTCATTACTGTCTGCATTACATCCTCATTAAAGCATTTGCTCAGCTCAGGATTGTAAAGCACTACAGAGGGTCGTGTAGCTGGTACAGAATATAAGTGGCACATAAATCTGTTGAATCCAGCAAATTTATATCACACACTATTATTAAGAACCTCACCTATACTGCACCAACACTTCTCTCACACCTCCATTCTGGCAAATGGCATAGAACCATTAGCACTTGTACCACTATATTTTGGGATTTTTTTTTTTTTATCCATAGCTCATAAGGGCAGTTAGCATCCATTCATAATGAGGACCGTTTTGCATACCATGTGTTGCATGTAATGTAAGGTGTGGTATTCACCGTTTTGTTGCTGGCATTGCACTACTGTCAGCAGTCTGTGAGAAACTGCACATAGTGATTCACAACATTGTTAATGTGTATATACACTACATAGATTTTGTGAATTTTAAATGAATATTTAATTTTATTAGAGAAAAGCCAAGCAAAATGACACCTTTTATTGGCTAACTAAAAAGATTACAATATGCAAGCTTTCGAGGCAACTCAGGCCCCTTCTTCAGGCAAGATGTAATGTAATTTTATTAGTATATTAGTTTTACAGGTATTTTATTAATAAGTATTGTTAGTTACAGTTGAAAACCGCTAGCAATTGTAAGCAGCAATATATTATCACAAAGTTTGGGTAATGAAACAATAGTATTACAAATGATTATTTTATTGCTTTGCATATGTTATGTACTGTAATAATATTACAATTTTTTTAACTCTTTATTGAACTGAAGTTAAAGATAAACTAATATCCCTATATCCAAACACCTATTAATCTATTACAGCTACTAAAAAAAACCCTTTATGTAATTGATTCATTAAAAATTTTTTTTATATTCACTGCAGCTCAGACCATAATTTTTGCATAGAAGAAGAATGAGATGCATGTAAATATCATAGCCAAACTGAGCACTTTCAGCTGAGGTCTCTTATAGACAAAATCCTCATAACCATCTCTGCTTTGGAGTAACGAAGAGTGCTTTCACTGTATCAATGATAAATGAAAAATATTGTAATACTCTACTAGTACAATAAATCAATTTTAATAATGTATGTACAATACATCCACAGAATCTTTCCTGCAATTGGCAACTTGGGAAATTCACTGTTTGAGGACAATCATTGTTTGCATAGTTCTCTCTAGTAAAAGAGCATTAATCCTATTTTTTCTTAAATGGAGCATTGCTGAATACTTTTATCAATTTGCTCATATTTTCATAAGAATAACTCTGCATCGTGTATATCAATTGGAAAAGGGTAATATACAAAAATATCTTAATATCTAGCACCATGCACAGGACAGTACATCGATTCAGACAGGTGGAAATGCAACCATCACATCAAAGTGTTGTGCACAACTAAAAATTACTTGACTTAAATATTTATGTATTACTATTAAAGGTTTTGATTTTATGAGGATTACAAAGATTACTTTTCAAACTTGTTTAATCAAAATCCCTAAATATAATCAGTATGAAAAGACTGTGCACAAATGCAGAGTGTATGATGTTAAGGGTGAAGGAGATGGCAAGCATGCCTGCTCCTTGACTAAGTTAACAATTGAACTTTGCTACTCATCTCGATTATTTTCCTAGGCACACCTGTAAGAAAACAAACAATCTACAACACTTCCTAAAGTTTTTGAAGTAGCCATAGCTTACAGGAACAGGCTCAGCACACATAAATGCGTGCTTACAGATGGGGGAAACAAATGTCAAATAAAATATTGACCTCGTCCAAGTCTTCTCTATGCGAAATGATTGTTACTTAAAATAACAAACCTTTTTTAAACTACAGAAAAAAATAATAGAGCATTTATTTTATACAGTTCGTTATATTTTAAAATGGTCATCATTAAAATCAGTTATCAAAAACAGTAAAGTCTTTAAAGAAAGGACTGCTACTTTCATTTGGAGCATATCCTCTCCCAGGCACAGACAAAGCAATTCAATCTACTATAGCATTAATAAAATATAATAAAAGGACAGCTAAGGAAACAGTGCTAGAGACAAGCTTCCTTCAGAACACCGCAATTACCACGTGTACAGCACAACAAAAAAAATGAAAACAGCACTGACATTACAATAAATAAGAAAAACTTGTGACAACATGTGATACTGCATTGCTTTGTTCTTTTCTATCAGTACTTACAGAAACCTACATTTCAACTTTCAAATTGCTTTTTAATACTTAATCTTGATGAACCATTCTTTGAGAAGATCCAGACATTTCACGCAAGAAAACAGTCACATATCAATAAACCAATAAATTAAAACCTCTGTACCTTTGCAGCTACAATACTGAGACCCATCCCATTGTGCTTCTTCAGTGTTACGGTGACAACTTCTGGCTCCTTCCTCATAGGCTTGAAAAAAAAACAAATGTACACACAGAGTAAATAACAGTTAGTCGGGTAGTAGTGAGATTACATAAGAGAAAAGAACTGACACAATTAAAGACATGTTTACTGGAGACAGCACTCCACTCATTAAAAAGTTCTGATGAAGTTGTAATTTCCTCAGTACCTTTCTTAAATGTATCTTTACCATTAACTATAGAGAAGAGTGAAAATATATATTGAATGTTTTATATTGAAATGAAAATATTTCTGTTATTGTTGGGGCATATTACAGAACAGTGTGTACATTATGTGGTATGTAGACTAGCACAAAGAGTGACACAGATTGTACAACAAGATGAACAATCGTATTTTGTGCACAATAAAAGAGACACCATTTTATTTTTCATAATTCATTTCTTCACTGTGTTAAGGGAGCTAGATATCTGAAAAGGCAAATTACTCTTAAATGTTCTTTAGAGATCAAAACAAATATGAAGGTAGTAGTGAACCTAAATGCCAGAATAAAATTGAATACCAGAAACTACAACAGTTATGTTTCATTTATAGAAGTATGAAGTAAAAAAGACTGGTCAGAAGGACCACCACTGGAACTGTAAGCTCTCCATCTTTGAGAGCTTCCTTATTATACAGTCAAAGTAAAAAGTATGTGAACCCATTGGAATTATCTGGTTTACTGCATGAATTGGTCAAAAAAAGTGATCTGATCTTCATCTAAGTCACAGGTACTGATATACATAATGAGCTTAAGCCAATGACACACAAAAAATTCTACTCTTTCATGTCAAACGCATTCAATGTTCACAGTGGCAGTGGAAAAAGTAAGTGAACCTTGGGATTTAATAACTGGTTGACCCTCCTTTGGCAGCAATGACCTCAACCAGGCGCTTCCTATAACAGCAGATCAGACCTGCACAGACCTGCGGGGGGAATTTTAGCCCATTCTTCCCTGCAGAACTGCCTTAACTCTTCCATATTCTTTGGTTGTCTTCTGTGTATGGCTCTCTTCAAGTCATTCCACAACATCTCAATAGGATTGAGATCTGGGCTCTGACTGGGCCACTCCAAAAGGCGGAGTTTGTTCTTCTGAATGCTGTGGATTTGCTGCAATGTTTGGGATCATTGTCCTGTTGCATCACCCAGCCTCTTCTGAGCTTAAGTTGATGGACAGACATCCTCACATTATCCTGGAGAATTTGTTGATAAACTTGTGAATTTGTTTTCCACTCAATGATGGCAAGCTGTCCAGGCCCTGATGCAGCAAAGCAGGCCCAAATAATGATGTTCCCTTCACCATACTTTACTGTAGGGATGATGTTTTGATGTTGATATGCAGTGCCCTTTTTACGCCAAATTAAGTCCTGCTTGTTCCTCCCAAATAGTTCAATTTTGATTTCATCACTCCACAAAACATTTTCCCAGTACCGTTGTGGAGTGTCCAAGTGCTCTTTCGCAAACTTCAGCCGTTCAGCAATGTTCTTTTTTGATAGCAGTGGCTTTCTTCTTGGTGTCCTGCCATGGACTCCTTTCTTGTTCAATGTTTTGCGTATAGTTGAGTCATTAACAGAGATGTTAGCCAGTTCTAATGACTTCTTCAAATCCTTTGCTGTCACTCTAGGGTTCTTCTTTACCTCATTGCTGACTTTGCGTTGTGCTCTTGGGGTCATCTTGGAAGGGCGCCCACTTCTAGGCAGAGTAGCCACAATACCAAATTTTCTCCATTTATAGACAACTAGCTTAACAGTAGACTGATGAATATCCAAAATCTTTGAGATGACTTTGTAACCCTTTCCAGCCTAATGTAGATTAACAATTCTCGATTGTTGCTCTTCGGACAGCTCTTTTGTGCGAGGCATGATTCCCATCTGGATATGCTTCTTGTCAAAAGCTCAAACTCAAACTTATATAGAGTTTTTTATCAATCAAAGTAATTCCAGGCCACACCTCTGAACTCATTTTATTAAATGGATTCCAGGGGCCTCATGTGTAAATGGTGTGTACACACAGAAATACGTTCAAATCACGATGCACATTTCCACGGTAGCTGTAACCCTGTCATACGCAAGTTCTCTGCTCGGTTTTGCAGACTGGCGGCACCCAGCGTCAAAGCAGTGCTACTGTTCCTGTGTGATTATCCTTTCTTTTACAGATCCACATCCCTGACGTGGCTTTATAAATATACTGAAATTAACCGCATATTGTTTATTAGTTTAATGCATCTGATTGTAATTAACCTGTAACAATATAATGGTCCACAGAATGGTCAAACTATTCCAAATACCATAACTGCTTTAGCGTTGTTACTCTCACTGCACCTTCTTCTTCTTGTTTCAGCTGCTCCCGTTAGGGGTTGCCACAGCGGATCATCTTTTTCCATATTACCCTCACTGCACCACTCGGAGTATTTATATCACTGTATTTGAGTGTGAATCACAGATCTACAGTAGCTGATCAGAAAGAGAATTATCGGTATACAGCATCAAGCACACGCTGCCTCAGCCATTCGCTATCTGAACTGCTCTCATCCGACAAACGCTTCAGTCTTTCCTGTACTGACCTCGTGGTTCACAAACAGTTTCATCCTAAGACCTCTAAACGCACTCAATCAGTCCATCAAGTACTCCTTGTAAAACTGTTTGTACTTATAAGTACAATTACTTCACTGTAAACTTGCGATGCAGTTATAATATTGCACAACCTGAGCCACTTTATAAAGCACGTATTTACATATGATGACGATATCATTTTTAAGATGAAATGCAGCAAAATATATTTATTATATTATACAGATAAAACTTTAACTGCACGGTGCCGCAGCGCTAGCGAGCTTGAGCTTCGTTTACGGTTTGTTCCTGCCTCGCGCTGTATTCTTGCTTTGGCTGGCGTGACACTGGAAGGATAGATGGATAGAATAATTAAACATTACGAATATATTTCAATGTTCCTTAAAAGTTTTGAAGAATCGGTGTTCTAATCTTACAGATGGCTTAACATCTATTACAGAGCTGATTGTATGGCGATTGGGTATTTGGAGGAAGAAAAGTAAGGACAGGAATTGGGGGTTAGTACGTTTGAAAAAGACAGTACTTCTGTAATAAAGCATTTCATCAAAGGTCGCGCATGGCACAGCAAGCTCTTGCGTATGACATGAACAATCACTGCGTCACCGTGTTCCCATGTTTAATAACATGCTTTAACTCCTATCATCATGAAAATTATATCACGTACAGTGATCCCTCGCTATATCACACTTCGACTTCCACGGCTTCACTCTATCGCGATTTTTTCTCATACACGCTTGCATCACTACGCATGCGCTTTCTGGGAACTTTTATCTAAGCCCCACGATGGCTCCTAAACATGCTGCTTTTTCTAAGCCTTCTGACAATGAAACTAAGCACCAGAGGAAGATGCTTACCATCCATGAGAAGGTGAAACTCTTGGATATGATCAAAGATGGCAATACCCTACAAAAGCCTCCTCACGCATATGAAAAGACAGCACCAGCAACTGCCTATCAAGATGTTCTTCAGCCGCACACCCAGACACCCACTGCCTACTCCTAGTACTCCTTCAGAAGAAGAAGACAACGACGCACCTGCTGAAGATACTGCACCACCTGATGACTCTCCTACTGAGGTTGTGCCTTCATAGGTTAGTGGTTGTGTGTAAGAACTGTGTGTGTGTGTAATTAAATGTACAGTACAATAATAATAATATGATATTTGTAATGTCTAATATGTCTTATTTTCTCTTATTTTGTCTAATATTTTGGGTAATACGAGTGTAATGGTGACTAAAGGGTGTTATTTCATGTCTAAAAGGCTCTAATAATGTTAAAAAAACGTATTTAGAAGGTCATAAACAGGTTTTCTATACTCTAACTGCGAAAATATTCGATTTATAAATAAAGAATCCTACTTTGCGAAAATTCATTTATCACGGATGAGTCTGGAACGGATTAACCGTGATAAATGAGGGTTCACTGTATACTTCTCAGTATTTTAATTATTACGACAGCTGTAATATTACGAATGTAATGGATTCTGTGTCCTGTCGGAGGAAGACAAAGCCTGGAAGCACGTAGTGATTCACACACATTGAGCACATAGAAGATCAAATACAAAACAAAGCATTTAACGTGCTACTTTAGTTACGATGGGATTTGAGAAACTAGTAAATTAAACAATTTTAAGATGAAGTTTATGATGTTCTACTTTAATGACAAAATAAGATAGATTAAAGTGGAAATTTCGAGATTATAGTTGACATTTCATTCTTTTTTCACACTGTGTGCCTTTTTTTTTTTCTCTGTACCCTAATAAGCTTTCAGATGACACTCAGACGGTGGGCTACGACTCGCCTTTTCACGGCGACTTTGATATCTGACTTCTTTTTTATTTTGGACACTGTGTGCCTTTGTGAACTTGAGCTTTCAAGTTTCTCCGACACTCTTATGTCACTCGATCAACTTCCTATTGTTGATTATACCACTGTTTAAAACAACAAATAGTATGTTTTTCTTTGCCTCCACTTGGTATTCGCGGAAATTCTTCTATTTTTCCACGTACTTTTGCCATTGCCTTTTCACAGAACACTGAACTTAAGGGCTATTTATATTGATTTGCATATTCAAAGAGGCATAATTCTGGGAGGAGTTGGGGTGGGGTAGCAGGTGCGTGCACATGCGCTAATTTCCACGCTGACCAGGATTTATGTAGTGGAAGAACGTGGAAGTTGGCGAACGCACAGATTTATGCATCTGGATTTTTTTGTGCGTAAGTACATTTCCGCTTTTGTGCTTACGCCATGTTATAGTGCGAATTCTATGCACGCGTTATGCATGAGGCCCCAGGTGTGCTAAATTCTGACTGCAATGAGCTTTTTAAAAAGTCATTAGCTTAGGGTTCACTTACTTTTTCCAACCTTCAGTTTCACAGTTTGAATGATTTATTCAATATGGTCAAAAATTCTCTTAAAATCTGTGTATCTTTAGTTATAGGAGACTGTTTGTTCATTATTGTGATTGACATGAAGATGCGACCATGTTTTACAGGGGAATTAGACATATAGATAATTCCTAGGGGTTCACATACTTTTTACTTTGACTGTATGTGGCCAATGCTATCCTAAATGTCCCTTAAATGATTCGGAAGAATGAGCTACAAAAAGAACCTTTTCACATTTTTAAAAACTGCAGCTTTTGACGTGAATTTAGAATAAGAAAAAAATACTGTTCTCATTACTACATAATAAGTGTTACTTTTATCAAATGTGAAATTGCTGCTGCTATATAAAAAGTTGTTGGAACTCTGCCTATGAGGGGGCGCTCCCAACTCCACCTGCAGGATTTTTATTAAGTTACAAAGTATACAAAGAATTTATATAAAGTTCATGATGTGGATAACAATTTTTGAATTCTTTACAAATTGTGGGTGGACACTTTTTTTTTTGATACCTGCAAAATATTTAACCGATTTTTTTTTTATGTGAAACCGTTTTAGATCTACAGCCCATGTACTTAAATTCTAATAGTTTAAAACATAATTGTAATTCGCATTAACGTAACTCCAGCACTCTAGCAACCATAAAAAAAACTTCACACAGCTGTGAAATGACAGAAAGGACTTCTTTTTGCTCTCTGTGGGAGTAGCTCTGCTGCAGCCACCTATAGAAAGGTTGCCTGCATCATGAAGGGGATGGGGGAAAGCCCTCTGTAGTCCCATTCCCAGAAGAGCTGAAACTGTCAAAGAGCCAATGGTGTCAGGCCTGTTGGGGATCAGAACTGGTGCGGTGCTGAAGCGTCGCTCGCTGCACGGCAGCACTCGTGTCCCTATTTGAGGCGGCCCATCCAGGTAGGCACATGGAACGATCTTGTCTCTCTGGCATGATGATCATCTTCCTCTGCTGTAGGAGGAGTTGTGTAAACTCTGCATTTCAGTGGCGGCACTCTGAGGTGCATAGACTTGGGACTGGCCAGATGTCTGTAGTTGGATACAACTTTTATTGGTCTGGTCGCTCTGATGGTTGTCATACTCAGGGAGTGGCTGTTGCTGTAGCAGATTGGCTTCTTCCGATGGTGTCTGATGTCACTCTTTTTAACAAGCGTATTATGAGACTCAGATTATGGCACTCCCAGGGTGCCTTGTCTGTTGTCTCGGTGTATGCTCCAACTGCAGTGAGTGATGTCTCAGTGAGAGAGACATTTTATTCGCAACTTCGTTCTGTGGTTGATGAGTACCCGCAAGGTGAGACTCCTCTGATGGGTGACTTTCAATGCAACCACTGGCACTGACAGGGCTGGTTATGAGGATTGTCTCGTTCCCCATGGGTCTGGTGATCGTGGTGAAAAGTTGCTCCATGTTCCTTGACTTTGCAAAAGGTTAGGGGCTATGAATCGCTGGATTCTGGTTCCCGCACACTGAGAGGCATCGTTGGACTGGGTACTCCAACACTGGTGGTGCTGTAAAGGAGTTCCATCAGACCCTCAAGGGCAGACTCTGGAGGCTCCTGCAAAACTACAGGGTCTACAGAATTGCCCAGTTTGTGAATTCTGACCACAGATTGTTGTTGCTCCTCTGAAGATCCAGCGTAGATCCAGTAGGCTACCAACTACTAGGAAAATGAGGCTGGACTTGCCCAGACTCCAAGATCAGACTGTTTCTAATGAATTTGCATGCAGTTTGTGTGAGGATCTTGCAGATTTGGGTGCGATTGACAATCCTAATGTGATGTGGGAAACCTTCCGTGGCAAGACCATGAAGATTGAAGAGGGCTGTGTTGTTGTTACTGGCGTTCCCAGAAGGAGGGGTTTCATTTTGCAGGGCACCCTGGATATCACTGAGAGGAGTCGCAGCACATGGCTTGATGGAAACTCGGGTCTGTACTGGAAAAACTGAGAAGGACGGCTGCAAGAACTTTGAGGACAAATAAGGCGGCGTTTGTTAGGATAATCTGTGACAATGTGACACACCATCTATGGTCTAGCGACCCACAGCCTGTTTACAGAGGAATCGAAGCATTATGCACATCTGAATCTGTTCCTCGGAGAGACAAAGTCAGGGAGGCTGATGGAATGATCCTTATAGATGACACTGCAGTTGTGACACGCTGGGCTGGCTACTTTGAGCAGCTGTTCAAAGCTGATCCTCCGGCTAGGATTTTGGATATCTCCGGGTCCACTGTTCTTGAGGTTGATCCTCCAATTAGCTGTGAACCACCCAATCTCACAGACTGCACAGGTGGTGAACCTGCTGAGGGGAGGGAAGGCTGCAGGGATCTGTGGTATCCGGGGTGAACTTCTCCAGGCTGGTGGTAAGGCTGTCCTCCTGGCATTGCAAGCAATTTTTGCTTCCATTTGGGAGACTGGCATCATACTGAATGAATGGAAAATGGGACTTGTCTTCCCTATCTGGAAAGGGAAGGGTGATTGCCTGGATTGTGGCATCTACAGGGGGATAACACGGCTCTTGGTGCCGTGTAAGGTCCTTGCTAGGGTCATCCTCAATAGTATCTGTGATCACTTGCTCTTAGTCTACCATCGACCGCATCCTGGCACTGAGGGTCCTCATGGAGCACAAACACAAACAACGGCAGAGTTTCTTTGCAGCCTTTGTCGATTTTCGTGAAGAGTTCAACTCAGTTGATTGAGCTGGCCTATGGGACATCGCGAGGGTTTGGGGGATCCTCGCTGGTTGCTGGATATCACGGCTGGCCTGTACACTGGTACTGTGAGTGCTATGCAGAGTGGAGGCAGAACCTCTGTGCTTTGCTCAGTTGATTCTAGGGTTCATCAGGGATGGGTTCTTGCTCCTACTCTGGTCCATGCTTGTACAGACTGGGTGTTGGGCAAGGTCGTGGGGTCCAGCGGCTGTGGGGCATCTGTTGGTGAAGAAAGTTTCACGGATCTTGACTTTGCTGACGATGCTGTGATCTTCGCGGAGTCAATGGAGGCTCTGATCAGGGCTCTCCAGAGACTGAGCAAGGAGTTTGAGTGTCTGGGGTTGCAAGTGTCCTGGATGAAAACCAAGATCTAGGCCTTCAATGACCTATTGGGCACAGCCAACAGCAGTGTGTCTGTCTGTGGAGAGAATGTTGACCTTGTCGAGAGGTTTACTTACCTCGGCAGTAACATTCATGTCTCTGGTGACTCCGATGAAGTCAGCAGATGGATTGGGAGAGCATGGGGGGTCATGTGGTCTCTGGAAAGGGGTGTGTGGCGCTCCTGATATCTATGTAAAAGGACGACAGTCCAAGTCTTTAGAGTCCTGGTGCTTCCTGTCTTGCTATATGGGTGCGAGACGTGGACTATATCCAGTGACCTGAGACGAAGACTGGATTTTTCTACTTTTGGTACTGTGTCTCTTTGGAGAATCCTTGAGTACCGCTGGTTTGACTTTGCATCGAATGAACGGTTGCTCATGGAATCCCAAATGAGGCACATTACCTGCATTAAGAGGGAGCATCAGTTACGGCACTATGGCCATGTGGCACAATTCCCCAAGGGTGAAACAAGCCCGCGTAACACTTGGCTGTGGCAGATAGAGGGTAATTTCCGGAGGGTGTATCTGGACTGCGTGTCTGCCTGGGGGATTGCCAACCAGGATCCTGAGCTGTTTCGTCGTGTGGTGGGTGCGGCAACGCACTGTACCAGTGCATGCTACCTGACCTGGTCAATATAACAAACAGCTCTAACATAAAAATCTAATAGATGAAAACTCTAATTCCCAACAGACAGCTAACAAAGCAACACCACATCTGACCATAACCTGGGTATGTTTTTTTCAAAGTAAAGGACTACATCAAATACCCACAGGATAAACATTATTAAAAATGTGTGTATTTATAAAAGACCTAAACCTGTGCACAAAAGGAAATTAATAAGAACAAATTACAGTCAATGAAAATATACTATATAGTAAATGTGATTATTTTTCAAGGAATGTTTATCTATAAGACTAAGAGAGGAGCTGAGGGGCCAGTTTGAACTAAGAATGAAGACATAATGAAGTTCAATGATATGCTTTAGTATGATGATTATCCCTTTTGAGGTGACTATGACCCTTGTTGTTACTAAGTTCTACTAAGTGGAGTGTGCTGCATTGAAAAGTGAAACAATGAATGATGCTACGGGTCACTTAGGGAGTCAGAAGTGGGAACTTAACTGGCAAGCTTAAAATTAAAGTTTTAGCTGTTACACAACACTACCTGTCTATGACAAATTGCTTAGTTTGGAGTAAAGTAAACCTGGAAACTTGAAGGACATCAATTATTAGACAGAATGGTGTCTAAAATTCCCAAAAAACAACCTGAGCGCTTAACAAATTAAAATGAGAAATTTAATGATGAGAAGAAAGCAAATGGGCATACAACTAACACAAATGACCAAGCTAACAAGAGAAAGGAACGAGCCATTGAAGAAAGGAGTTTTCAAGAAAGAAAGACTATTTTTTATTTGTGCTCCACAGAGCTAGCCCAGTTTATTTAATTTGTAATAAAATTGCTGTGGTTTCAAATGAAGCAATTTAGAATGCCATTTCCAAACCACACATGTGAAATGAAATGATTTCCTTCCAGGCATAGTGCCAGGAAATACAGAATCCAGTCGCTAACGGATTTGCTAGGTGAATTAACAAAAACATACTCACAAAACAAAACCCACATCTTAATGTTTAGCCAAGGTATAGTTTGAGATTGCATGGATCTCAGCTTTTGTACAAAAACATTTTCTGATGCAAAACTCGTACAACATTTTTTTTTTGCATCAGCAGAAACACTGCATAGTATGGCAGACTTCAGGAGTAAAAATGAGACTACAAAGCACTCAGGGGACTGCAGTAATTTAACTTGACCATAATGAAATAAAGAGTTATCTTTTATTAACTGGTTGCTAATGGTTCTGCCGACTTGTCTGTAGAACATTTTTTCAGTTTTGCATTAGATGAAAGCATAGATTTCAGCATATTACCCAGATTCCCAGAAGAGAGCTCAATTAAAGATGAAATATTATGTTTATTTCAGCTCCTTGGCCAAACTAAGGATGAAGAAATCTTGTTTGCAAATACTGATATTTTTGAATGAAAGAGACCTGATCACTTCTCCTTTCAGTGTGCAAGATTACAGAGTCTGATATAACAGGTGAAGACAGTGCACTGACAAGACTGATGAGGAAAAGCAAAAAATTCCACTGTATCACACACAACCAAGAGTCTCTTATAGCAAAACTCAGAAGCTATGACTTGCAGGTAGCGTAGTGCTGTACAATGAAGTGAAATGTTTACCTCCTTAGCGTTGCATTTTATTCCAAAAAAACGTAAAAAGTGCTGCATTTTTTGGCATGAAAAATTACATTCTAATCTCAAAAGAATAATAATACAAATAATGATAGTAATGATGAATAAAAATAAGATGAAATGAACAATAATAACAAAATAATAACAAAAATAATAATACTACTACTAATGATGCCAAAACCGTATATAATCTCAAAATGAGTGTATGGTAAATCTTAAAGCAAGGTGAAAGACACAATCCAACGTCACAGTTGGGACAATAATAGCATGTTTCTTTTTGAATTTTCTTTCCAAATTTAGCATTTTCTAAACAGCACACTGCACAGGTACGAGTTAGATTCTGTTTTTTTTCTGTTGGAGGTGTATAATCAATAAAATGTCTACCAATAAGATGCTCTGGATTAATCCGTGATGTGCTGGGTCGACCACGTCTCTTTTTTACTCTCCAGTAAAAATGTGTGCTAATGGTTTGTTCTACAAGCACTGGCATGAAAAGTTTGCATGAGATACAGTTTTGCCTGCTTCTTGTTTGTATAAGATGAATGCATTCCAAATGCATTGTTCCACCAGATAACGAAAATATCTTTTTGTAGTATATCTCTTTTTGCCTCCAAATAACAGGATAGAAAGTCAATTCTTGATCTATACAATCTATGCCTCCCATTGTGCTATTGTAGCACAACAGGTTTTGTAACCTGCTTGTTGCCTTTTGCCTGTACAGTAACTGTAAGCTGCAGGCATGCCACGACGGTTAGGACGCGCTGTTCCATATGAGCCAGTCTTTCTATGCAGCAAGATGTCAAACAGCTCTGGTGAAATATAAAAATTGTCCATGGTTGAATAGTAACCTTGATCCAGCAGAGCATCTATCAAAGTCGGCATCAATGATGTAGCAACATCATACTGATTGTACTTCAGATCAAACATTGTCCCTTTCCCTATGTACAGAACCAAATTTCAAATGTATCCCATGGACATTCTGCCCTTATAAGCCTAGAGACTTTCATCGATGCTGACATTGTGGTCTGAAATGTAAATGCTCTGAAATTTTACTACAATCACCTGGTATATCTCCCAAATTTTCTTCATTTTAGGTGGTGGATGGTTATTCTCATCAAAGTTTTCATTGTTAGTAAAGTGCGGATATTACAAAACTAATGAAAACCTGCACTGAGACATAATTTCTCCAAAGAATGGCAGCACTGACTGCACTTTTTTGGCCCAAGTGATTCTTGGTTTTAACACACAAGTCGCATGTGTAAAGTTCCCCAAGTGGCACTTGGGACTAACACTTTTAGCATGGTTTTCGCAGCACAAGTAAAACTCAGGTCAAATGCTAAGGAGGTTAATGTGAGAGTATCTGAACACTTTATTTCCTTCCAGAAATATTAAAATGCATTCTCTGCAAAAGAAGATACAAGTTAGATTTGGAAACTCCAGAGAGGCTTATCAGACTGGCCATTTTGATTGATGCGTGTGCCATTTCACTGCTACAGTTTAGGATTAAAGTTAGAAAGAAACGTTAGTGTGGTGTGAGATACAAGAATTAGAAGGAAAATTAAAGCGTCACGCAAACCTGACTAAAAAAACATCTTCACTTTCCAAATCTGTGAGCAGTGAGCAGAGATAATCCATATAGGATAAGCACTAGGCCATTGTTTTATCATGCTTAGAAATTTAAAGGCTAGGCCTACAGTGGAAGTGTTGAAGAAGCAAAGGGGAAATTTTGAACTGGCAGACATGCCAGTGCACACTTCCTTATTTATAGTAAATATCATGTACAGTAAAAATTTTACACATGTGCTTTACGAAAACTGTCATTTTTGTTATAGTGCATTTAAATCATATAATAGTTAAAGCAATTTAATTGCATTTTGTTTAAAAAACATTTGAGGCATTATGCCATAATCTTCTTCAGATGTCACACGTAGCAGTGCCACAACCCTAATAAAAATCTATGCATTATGTGAAACACATTTTATCAAAAATATACATCAACATATTTTCTGTGAGATTCAAGGGGCCATGTCCTTACCACAAAAACACATTTTTTTATTTTTTTTTATCACAAACAAGATGTACAGGTATTTATAATATTATATCCATGTTTGAATTAACTTGTACAGATAAGAAATACAAAATAAATAAAATGTATTGTAATCTGAGTCTGAAAAACAACAAAATTTGAACAACTGCACAAGGGAAAATAGTTTTTAGATGCAAATTAACCCTAGGTGATGACATCAGAAGTCAACTGTCAATATTGTTTACTAGTAATAAGTGAAAGGGGAATATGATAAACAAATAGACCAGGAACTCCAATTGACAAGACAGGATCATTTTTTGCTAGGTTATATGAAGTTATTATTAGGCTAATGCTTTTTTTTTTTTAACCAAGGCGACTTGTAACCAACTGTATCTCTCAAATGTTGAATTTCTTTGGTTTTTCCAATCAGAGCACATTCAAGTGACTTGCTCATCAACATACAGAGTCAGTAGTGAAATTTGACCCCACAACCACTACACTATACTGCTGCTGACTGGTGTCTGGTGATGTCACCTTTACATGGTATCAAATCTCAGTCCAGACCCTTTTTATGAGTCGGTGGATACGGTTTCATCTATCAAAAAGTTGCAAAACTTCTCAAAATACAATAGATAGTTCACACATACCAGCTCTGTGCTGTCAGGTGAGAAATGAGTTTCATAGTCAGCTCCTTCAAA
The DNA here is from genome assembly GCF_900747795.2 of Erpetoichthys calabaricus. NCBI lineage: Eukaryota > Metazoa > Chordata > Cladistia > Polypteriformes > Polypteridae > Erpetoichthys > Erpetoichthys calabaricus. The sequence goes on along the minus strand of NC_041396.2, from coordinate 98,535,428 downwards.
ATATACAGTCCAGTTGCCAGGAGATCGAGGGTGTGGGATAAGCCTGCAATACCCTGTAAAAAAAAACAAAACAAAAAGATGCTCAACGAAAAGGATCCGAGACAACATATAGAAGTACATAGCATATGTAATATGTAGTGTAGGAGAAGAATAGGCATTCCGGCCGGGAAGGAGGATGGTTTCTTACCCAGAACGGAATGCCAGAGTCAAACGACAAATGGAATGGCCGGGAGGCCACAAAAATAATTTTATGCCCAGGTATAATATAGTGGATGGACCAGCAAAAGCTGTTTAGGACTTGTTCCATTCTCCGTCCATATGCTTGCAGGGGTGCTTGGGAGTTGGAGTCTGGAAGTACAGCCCTGTCGGGGGTCCCTGGGTGCTGAAAGAGGACACTGTCAAGGGACGACCTCCCTACCTTCTTTATGGCCCAGAAGTGCTTCCAGGGGGAGACAGCATAGCACTGTAAGCATAACCGGGACTGGCTTTTTAAGCACTTTGAGCTACTTTTTCTAGGTTAGCATTTTTGTATGAAAATGTGCTATACAAATAAATGTTATTATTAAAAGGGAACCCACTGCCTCACATCAGTGAGTCTGTGTCAGGAGGCAGTGGACAACACTCAACGGGAGGATGAGAGGAGGAAGAATTGTTTTCTTTTGTGTATTTTAGCTGATCTTTCGAAGAGTGCTTTGGATCCGTGCTGATGTTTAATCAATACCTTTTATTTACACCTATTGATTGTGCTGGTTATTACTGCATCTTGGGTTTGGGGTTCAGGAGGGTGTTTACAGCAGCAAACTTTACTAGAAATGGGAGTTACTTTAATCATTGACCATTAAAGTGTTCACGTACCAAGAAATAAAAACATACTGATGATTAAAAAGAAGTAATACACAAAGTTAAACCAGGTGTAACCTAGAAAACAATATATACAAGTTAAAACTGAAATAAGTGCTAAAATAATAACCTAAATCTACCATCATGGATTTGTCCTTTAAATTTGAAAGCTAGTATTTTTTTCATTTTTAATTCATTTTTTAGTACACAACTGATATTAAAACTTTATTAACTGTCATGCTGCTGTAAATGTACCATAAACAACACAAATTTAGCACAAATTCTAAGTCTACAATGAGTAACCAGAGTAAAACAATTGTTACATTTATGATTATCTCTTAATTCAATATTTTTCTTTTCTACCTATTATAAAACAAAGGTGCCCAATGGAAAAATCTAAAAGTATAGGGTTGGGAGGGGCAGCACAGTGGCGCAGTGGGTAGCGCTGCTGCCTCGCAGTTAGGAGACCCGGGTTTGCTTCTCGGGTCCTCCCTACATGGAGTTTGCATGTTCTCCCCGTGTCTGTGTGGTTTTCCTCCGGGTGCTCCGGTTTCCTCCCACAGTCCAAAGACATGCAGGTTAGGTGCACTGGTGATTCTAAATTGTCCCTAGTGTGTGCTTGGGGTGTGGGTGTGTGTGTGTGCCCTGCGGTGGGCTGGCACCCTGCCCGGGGTTTGTTTCCTGCCTTGCACCCTGTGTTGGCTGGGATTGGCTCCAACAGACCTCCGTGACCCTGTAGTTAGGATATAGTGGGTTGGATAATGGATGGATAGGGTTGGGATTTGGACCCTGGAGAAAGTTTTTTAATTGATTCAATACTATATCAAAGACAATACAGTGGAACCTCGGTTCACAACCATAATTCGTTCCAAAACTCTGGTCGTAAATTGATTTGGTCGTGAACCAAAGCAATTTCCCCCATAGGATTGTATGTAAATACAATGAATCTGTTCCAGACCATATGAACTGTATGTAAATATATATATATATTTTTTTTAAAGTTTTTAAGCACAAATATAGTTAATTAAACCATAGAATGCACAGCGTAATAGTAAACTAAATGTAAAAACATTGAATAACACTGAGAAAACCTTGAACAACAGAGTGAACTAACATTGCAAGAGTTTGCGCTATACTGTAGCCTTATGACCCGATTGCTGTAAACACTTTTTTTTTTTTTTTGAGTTTTAAGCACAGGGAAAAAAAGGAACATTTGAACAAATCCGAACTTTATTTAAAAACCAACCATAAACCATTAAGAAAGTAACATTGCAGGAGTTCACGCTACAACCCGATCGCTGTGTAAACTTTTTTTAATGAGTTTTAAGCACAGGAAAAATTGAACATTTGAAAAATATGTAATTTAATAAACCGCCAAGAAAAGTAACATTGCAACAAATCACGCTACGAACCACTCGCTGTAAACACTTTTTTTTAATGAGTTTTAAGCACAGGGAAAAAAATGAGCATTTGAAAAAAGAGAAAAGTAACATTGCAACAATTCATGCTACGAACCGAAAAATGAACATTTGAAAAATCCGTAATACAAAAACTAACCATAAACCACCAAGAAAACTAACCTTGCATGAGTCGAGTTCTGGCATGAAATGAGGAGGAACTGGGTGGAGAACAATCCGGTCTCGTCACAGTTGAAGACTTGTTGCGGGATGTAGCCTTCGTCCTCCACTAATTTTGTGAAATTTTTCACGAATTCTTTAGCAGCTTCAGCGTTGGAACTAGCAGCCTCTCCATGCCTTACCACACTATGAATGCCACTTCTCTTGTGAAACTTTTCAAACCATCCTCTACTGGCTTTAAATTCCTCACTTTCGCCACTTGTAGAAGGATAGTTTTGCAGCAAATCGCCATAAATCTTCCTGGCTTTCTCGCATAACATCGCCTCGCTTACGCTATCCCCTGCAAGTTGCTTCTCGTTCAGCCACACTAGCAACAGTTTTTCCACCTCTTCCAGCACTTAAGGCCTCTGCCTGGTTAACGCTGTAACTCCTTTTACAACATCAGCTGCTTTAATAGATTCTTTCTGCTTTAGAATAGTCGAAATCGTAGATTTTGACTTCTTGTACTCAGCGGCAAGATCAGTAACACCAACGCCATGCTCATACTTTTCAATAATTTCTTTCTCTACTTCGATTTCAATTTTCTGCAAAACTTTCTTCTCACCACTCTTCACTTGCTTAGAAGCCATGGTTAACTACAAAAGCACACAAAATACTGTAGAGCACAAAGAGTTCACAGGTAAAGCACGCACGCACGTCTGATCAAGAACAATGCAACACGTGCAGAAATTATCGGCGCGCACAAACTGAAAAGGGAAACTGGCTTGTTCGTATACCGAGTGTGTGGTCGTGAACCGAGGCAAAAGTTTGGCGAACGTTTTGGTTGTAAACCGATTTGTACGTGTACCGAGACGTTCGTGAACCGAGGTTCCACTGTACTGTGAACTACTGTTGTTTTTGAGGATAACTGAAATCATAACTGCACAATTTGGGGATCTCAAAATGTAAGCAAATGAGTCATAAAAAGGGAATAAAGTATTTGGTGATTCAAAATTGATCTTGTGCAAGTATGGGTGTACATGAGTGGGCTCTTCCCATGGACACTTCCTAACCTGTATCCAGTCAGTATAGAATCCATTGCTTCAACCCTGAATGATAAATTGGATTAAGTAGGTTTGAGAATGTTTCATTATTAGTCCATTTAGGAAAAGGAAAGTGGACCAATAAGGTGATCTTCTACCAGTGGATACCTGCAAAAGGCCACAATGCTCCTGTAGAATTTTATGATTATGTTTTATTATTTTCTGAAGAAGGAAATTAAACACAAAGTACTCAGAGTTTTAGGAATTAAGAAGACACAAACCCACGGGTTTCTAAAAATCAATAAATGTTTCAAAACATTGCAGTTAAAATGTATGAAGTTGAATGGGGCTTGAAATACAAAATAAACTTTAGGAACAAGTCATACAACACACAAATATTACAGGATAGCTGAAAACCATTGATCAGCCTCATTCAATGCACATTTTGAGCTCTGGGTTAAATAACTCGAAGGGGGGGTGGGAAACAAAAAAAAACTTTTTCTCTCTAGGAACCTTGCAGATTCACGGGGTTTATAGCTATGCACATTAGAGAAAAAATGAGTTTGAGTAGTGGCTAGTATCCTACTAGATGTTCCACCGGTCTTGTTCGCTCTAATATCAAGTCTTGTGTTGCAATGATACCCACAAAGTGTAGTGTAAGTCCTTCAGATGCTAAGCCCAAGCAGGCAAAGTCAGTGATTAGCCTTAGTGAGAAGATAAAAGTATTAAGAGAAACTTCATACTGGAATGACGACTTCAAGTTTGACATTAAGAAATCGACCAGCAGGCTAGAAACTCTGAGGCTGCCAGTCCCATTATCAATCGCAGCCTCAAGTTTAAACATCAGCTTACTGCTGCTATGCTCACACATGCAGAGATCTTTAAAGATCTCAAGCGGCACATGAAGCAGACTTTGCTGACGATTATGTCAAGCTGGTGCATCCTTTACGATCTCCAACACCAGCTGTGAAGGACAGAGTGCTAGAGGTAATGTTGGGACTTTGCCAGTCTTGGCATCTTCTGACAGTAGTGACTAAAGTTATCTTTCTTTTTTTTTTAAATTGAGATGTTTGCATAAATGTTCACAGAATTCTATGTCTTTTGCATGTTACTGATTGCATTCTGTGTACTACATTTTATGGGTAATTTCATGGCTACTGTGTTATGAAAAAGGCATATTATCAAAAATAGTACTTTGTGATAAAGTGTTCTATGCAGAAAAGTGTATCTTGAGCAATCACTTGCACAAGATTACAGTTTCTGGTGCTCCAGGGAAACTAACTCCCATTGAACCCATAGATTCAATGTAATAAAATTGGTGTTTTGACTTTAGCATCATTTTCTAGGAACATAACCCCTACAAACGTTGTCGATTAATGTATTTTAAATTAATTTATCTGTACAAGTTTACAATCCAGAAAACTTTTCTGTAAGATTTCCTTCATTATTTGAATTTAGGATGTGCTAATCTCGATCTGCTGAATTTCAGAAGTGGGACCTATGTATGGATTAATGTTTGAAATGCCACTTAGAATCTAACCTCAACAGAAAATAGCTACTGTTCTATTTTCCTGCAGCAAAACAATATGTTCAATATCTGAAATTATGTAGAATTCCTTTAATGCACTTTTAAAATACAGTATAAAGCAAGCAATACCCTAAAGAATGATGACAGGAAATTAGATCTCTGTGAAATGCTGGTTGGAAACACATGCTGTGTTAATGCAAGATATTTGTGACTTCTGACATTTTAGAGACCTATACTTCAGAGTAGTAATGCAGGAAAAGTGACTTTGGTTAAGCTGCAGGCCTATAGCTCAAAAAGACTAGTAAATAACAGTTACTCAAATGCATCAGTGAGTCCTTTTTGTTGTTACAAAGCTACTTAAATGTATTATATAGTTCCATACACAATGATGCAAATATCCCTCACACAACATGTACATTTGTCGTAATAAATTTGTTGTAATTTTTAGGAAATTATAGACTTAGCTCTAGCTTCCTGGATTTGATGGCTATGGGGTACTTGACTACATACTCTAGAAAGAAATAATAAATAAGGCAACACCAGAGACCACTGAGGCAGTTTAATGCTTCTCTATGGTATTGAAATGTTTCACAAGAAAAATAATAAATTACTGAATAACAAAAAAAAAACTCAGCAATGTGAAGTATATCCAGTACAGTTGAGATCTTTCTGCCAAAACTCTGACTTATGACAAAAGTGAACCTTTATTGTACATGTTGCATATTATAAATTCTCACTTAAAGTATAAGTAAGCTGTTGAATGAATAAACTTCTATAATGTACTTTATTTATAAGCTATGCTAGAAGCTCTACAATATATAGTAATTTTAAGAAACAAGTCAATCTAAATCACCTTACCAATTATCAATCTGCCACCCACTAGATTCTCTGAGAACAAGATCTCACTATTCTAAGGTCAATGGTTAGCTTTGTGACCCCTGCTCTCTGAAACTCTCTACCTAGATCTTAGCAACGAGGTCCCTCGGTGTAAAGATTCAGTTTAAACAAGTAAACCTACCTTTTCTCACATTATTTATATTCAGATATAACTGTAAATGCTAATTCTCAAACTCCAATGCTCCTGTCATACTGTCAGCTCATATTGTAATTCTATCCACATGCTATCATATATTTAATTTTAAACACCCTTTAAAGTTTTCTTTTCTTACAATTTATAATGCATTTAATAATGTGCTTATGCACTTTACCTGCACTATCAATTCCGTTTAATGGATTCTCTGTGAAAGATGCTATATAAAATAAATTAATAGACTGGCAGCACTGAGGTCACAGTTCAAGAATCCGGGATTAATATTCTACACAGGTGAAAGTCCAATATATCTGCGTATTTGTTTCCTCAATGTGTTTCCACACTCATTAAGATAATTTTGACTATTTACCCTATTGTCCTGGTATAAGTGAGTATATAAAGACGGCTCCCTGTGATGGACAATCATTCAGTTCAATTTCGGAATTTGTTCCTTCCAGAATAAACCTTGCACCAAAGCAAAACTGTATTGGACTAATTTCTTCACAAATGGAAACATGGATAAATGGCTGGTTATTAACTGATTCATCACTATGAGAAGTAGTTCTGAGTGGTCTGGCTGCACTAAATGGAGGGTATAAAGCAACGGATAATAAAGCAGCATCAAGGAGACAGTGCAACACCTGCTCCTCAACTCAACACCACAGTGTTCTACAAACATAGAACATGCTAAAAACACTCTCAGTCTATAAAGACAGTAAGACAGGAAAAGAAGAAGAACCCCTTTGACTTGTATCACTAGAACCCTATAATTTCTCTAATTCCAATATTCTTTTATCTTCAACTTCCTTCTGCTATGAAAAGCTATGAAATATTGCTTCACTGGGAACTTTCTTCACAGTCTCTGTTTCTCCACCTAACTTTTCTTACCAAAAAAGGCAACTGTTTCTTCTTTTTACATAGCAGGCTAGCACAACTGTATTTAAAAAAAAATCTCTGCCCAATATAAACCTAAAATTAATTCATCCAAAGAATATACCATACCTCCCAAAAAAAAATAAATCGAATTGATAAATTCTCCCAAAAGTTCTCCTTCAGAGTCCCTAGGGCTTTCATGCATAATTTCAGAGTGGTCCGATTACATTTTCTGTTCACCGGTGCCCCATCCAGGATGTATGTCTAACTGGCACCCCATTCTGTTGTCTTAGGTATCATGTACACAAGATGCTAAACTGAACTAGATAAACAGGTTAAATACAGACAGAGTATACATCTTTCTTCAGACTTGCTGATGATTAGTTACTCTTTACTCCATTCACTTTTACTATTCCTTTACTCCCACAAATCCTTCTTTTGACTGACTGATATTTCTTTTTATTACTTACAGAAAAGGGCCTTTCTTTTGCATTCTGCAGATGTACAAATCTTACTAGCCTCCAGGAGGAAATCTCCTAAATTGTTAAATGCACAGCACTGGTCTAATTTAATCCATCTGGAGTTAAACACTTATAGAATTACTAATTCCTCTATGTAATCTCATAACCATTGAAAGGCAGAAAATTTCTTAAAATCTTTTTGCCTTGATTTGTTCTTTTCATTTTCATGGAGTGACTAACCTTTCCTGTTACTTATTCTCATACTGTGTTCCTTCACTTTTTCTCCTCCTTAGTTGAACTTCTGAATCTCTCCACCTACTGTATGACTTCAAACCTTTTCTGGAAACATTTGAATGATTTCATGCTCAAATGTCAGACTTCAGACAACAGATAGGCATAATATTGTAGCAAATTACACATAAGGAAGTCATAGGAATCAATTTCCACAATTGTTTGAGATAAGACAGCCCACTACTTCTAAATTAAAGACAGGCGGAAACATAACTTACAGGAATGGCCGCACATTGTGTGCTGTCTCTCACTTGGAAAAAAATCAAAAACAGTAAGGCTTATCAGTATCTTCACAGTGCTAAATTAGGACACATTCACCTCCACAAGCTGAATGGATTTTATGTTTCTGACTCAAAACCACACTGAGTGGTGCTGACCCAGTAATCAGGGTGCTAAGGAAACATTAAAGATGTTCCTGAAATGCTGGTCAAGGAATCTGTGTAACCACACAGCATTGACTTGGTGGAAGGTAACTCTTCTTATTTATAGTTTCTTTGGGAGACATATCCACTTTTCTATAATTATAAACCAAAAATGCAAGAAATCCAAATGTTTTGTTTTCTATAACTAATTGATAAGTCTATTAAATCCAGCTCCAATGATGGAATGGATGCTGAAAGTTTCAAAGGATAAAAGTGAAGCTTTTGCAATACTGTGTGAAGAAAAAATGATTTAAATGTAATATAATAAAACACTCAAAAGAAAACCATGTTGAATCTCAGTGTTCTAGAGACAGCGATTTAAATGTCTTGCTAATTACCTCTTCTATTCTCCAATTTTTGTTTGCCTGTCTGGCTAAAGTACTGAGCAGTTCCCTTTGATGTTGTAAGGGATGGGAACACTCCAACATTTCACATTACCCATGGCATGTAATCTTATAGAACAGTCCATCACAAAAATAATGACTTTACAATACTTATGTTTTGAAGACTGCCCAGTGGAGGCTGAGCAGTCATGTGGCTTTGGTACCCCAGGAGATTTACTTTACTTTTTTTTTTTTTTTTAATAAAAAGTGACATTAATGTATTGCTACCATACATTAAATGTGAATAAAATTATTTTGAGGAAGCCACGTATGTGTCTTGAACGATACATGGGTAGGCAATAGTCCTGTAATGTGGGAGCTATGCTGAGAAAGGGATACAAAACAGAAATTCTCTGTGTTTCACACCATGCTCCTTTTTTGTGTTGATAGGCACAAGGAAGCCAGACAATACTCAGAAGAAGTCTCTGAGTGAAGTGCATTAGAAGGATCCAATTGAAGTATTGTTTAAATAACAAAATTAATATCAGATACTACAATTTATATAATGGATTTTATTTTGTTTTGCGGTTTCATTTTATTTTGTTTAAGTGCTGAGTCTTTGTATATAACCTAGTATGTTTCAGTTGTATATTGAACTGTACTACTTAGTGTTTAAATGGGTCAGTGTTTTTAATTTTATTTTTGCAAATCACTGGTTCAAAAACTCCTAGTGTTGAATAACTACTAAGCAAAAGTTGGCAATTGCTAAGCAATTCACATGTTTATCCTATGTGAATGCTAAGCAAATTCAGAAGCTTATTTTTCTCACTGTGACAGATAAAACATGTATTAGTAACCAAGCATTAATAATTGGAATAATGTTTTTCACTACACTTCCCGCAATATATGCATGAAATTATATTATATTTACACATAATTTAGCTGATTAATGAGTTTGCTGATATGAAATGAGTATTATGGTTATACATGTGTAGTTATTTAGTAGTATTTGTGAACTTCCTGTATATCAAAAAGTACTTGTTTAACAGGTGTTTTGCCATGGGAGCTACCTGAAAATCATCCATCGAGCAATATCCTACTATTTACCACTAGATACAGAAGGGCATTAAACACATTTGCTTTATTTGTAACATAGACTTCATAAGTATCTGTAATACAGATTTTCTTTTACTGACCATTCTCCAACTCAGATATTTGTATTATATGGTTGTTACCTGTTCTGTCTGCTATATACTATACTCTTATAACTGCATCTGCAGAACTAGTAAAATTATTCTGTTTGGACTTTAAGGTATAGTGACAGCACATTGCATTGAGTATTTTCTTTAGATGATGGAATGACCCAATAACAAGTCACTCTTTTACCCATGCTTTCTGATTGTGCTGCTCTTTGGAAAACATAACAGAATAACATAATGCAAATGTGGTGAACGCTAGGCAAGCAATTTCACCGTAATTAAAAATTTTGTTTCTTCAGTTTATCTAGCATGACATATGTTGAATATCCACTCTTCAATGTTACTGGCACTTTCTGCTGTTTAAAAATTTCTACTTGTACAATATTACACTGTAGAAAGTTGTAAATTCCAGTGATAATGGCAAGAAAATGGCAATTAACAAATGAAATGAGACAGAACATTATTACCAAATAGAAGTTTAGGCCTTTCATTTAGAGCAATTGCAAAAACCAATTAAAGTGTCATGCAAGCTCTTATTCACTGGGGTACTTTTGCTGGAGGCAAAGTTGGTGACTTACACAGAGTGACTGGCATTCTGAATAAAAAGGGTTATCATAGTTTGATACTTTGATGGATCAAAAAACTGAATAAAATTTTTCACACTTTAATGATTCCTTATTTTTTTAGTTGCCATTGTTTACTAAACTGCATGTATTTCCTTAAAAACTGAGGTTTTCTAAAATTTGACCGGTAATGTATAACATCAACAAACATATTTTTCTAACACTGAAATACTAGCACTTCTATAATTCAGTGGTTCCTTGTTTTTGGGGACTATGAAACAGTCCAAGGAAACTAGAGAAAACAAGCATAAGACAAGAGACACCATCACACCAAATACAAAGCTCACCTCTCTGGCAGAGTGGTTCTAAGAATTCCTGCAAACCATTAGGAATGTTACGCACTACATCACATGAGTACCCATCTTCAGGTAGTAGAAAAGGTAACTGCAGGTCGGGATCTTCCTCTAGCTGAACGTCACGGCCATCACTCCGAGCCAACTCATCCGCTGTGTTCTCTGCTGTAGTCACTACATTTTCTATTAGCTCCTGGATTAAAAATATATACACATATCAGACTATGCTGAAAAAACCATGTGTAGTGACTTAGAAAGCACAACAAATGTTTTTCATCAATTGAAGCGAAGTGTTTTGCTCCAATAAGTTAACAGTAAATAACATTTGTGTCTTATCCGTTTGTATTTTTTGCTTAAAAGAGATTATATATTTTCCTTTCTTAAGTTTTGGCCAGTATACCAAAACCAAAGGAAACAGCCATAATCATAACCAGTAAAGTGCCTATTCAAATCCAGAAATCCCTCTTTACTTTTGCCATCAATTGACCCTTTGATTTTTTTATGCTGAACTTTTAAACATTTTGAAATTTAGATGTTAAGCCCCACAAAAAACACTGGATTTTACTTCTTTCTGCTACTAATCTTGCCCTTAAATACATCAATGTTTTATTTAAGAAAAACACACATACAAATATTGGTCATGACTAGTGCTAATCAGTGAATTTCACTAAAATATTATTCGCAGCAAATTTGCTGTGTTTTGCCCTACTTCATCAATTATTTACTGATAATTCATTTGATTTAGAAAAACTTTTTTCCCCCCCATAATGTTTTGCAAGGCCAACGTAATATCCCCCAGAGATGTAACATCTAATATTTGATGGGACTGTACTCTGGATATGTAATGCTGATCATCTGAATTACAGACTCTGTAGGACTTAATTAGTGGTGGGGGAGAGAGAGAGAGAGAGAGAGAGAGAGAGAGAGAGAGAGAGAGAGGACTTATTGCTGTTGGGATTTCATTTTCTTTGTTGTTCAGTGCTATTGTTTTTATTATTTTTTACACTTACCGCTAGGTTGTGGCAATTTGTACTATAATATATTGCACTATAATTTTGTATTAATGGTGGAGCATTGGTAAATCAAAAATTCTTTAGGGGTGGACCCTTCTCCAACATAAGGACATCTAAAGGACAAACTGATGCATCCACTAACTACAACAGAGACTAAATTATTTATTAACTCTGTTATGATCTCTCAGATACTGCTAACATTTTATGTAGTATCACGGTTTAGCATATTGTTCTGAAAAAATGTGTTTATTGTTTAAAAATATTGTCTGACCTCTGGTAACCATACTTCTCTTCAAATCTTCACTCTATATTCAAGAATGCCATGAGTATATGCCAGTTTGAAAAATAAACTGATCGTCCAAATATTAACTTAATAAGATAGCACAAGCTACTTCTAAGAGTGCAACCACTTAGTTGAGTTGATTCGTGACTAAAAATATTTTAAAAAACAGCAATCTCCTGGTGCCAAGGCCAACAGTAATACTTATAAATTTATTTACAATCAGTAGGTGGGCTCCACTATAAGTTACTGCACAGTGTAAACTATGATGAGGATGTCACACAAACACATGCTAAACAAAACATAGAACACAAAGGCTGGTATAATGCTTGATCTTTGTGTTCTAATTTAATTTAGTGCTTCATAATTTTACAGTAACAGTTAATGTCTTGCTCATAATGCTTTTTAAAATAAGTTAATAGTTTGTAATAATGTTAAAGCAAATGACTGTTACTTTTTATTTATGATTGCTTATTGCTGATAAATCTTGCTGGGAAAATTCAGAGTTATGAGTATTTGTGTATTCTAAATTAAGTAATTGCCAAGATTGACCAGTTATTTGTTTCAAAGTGAACTATATGGTGTAGAAGGAAATGTTCAGCATTAATTTACTGACTTGCTGAAAAACATATAGTGTACACATATTCTTCACAATACAATACAATGTGAAATAATTATTTACTTTGTATAAAAACTTTCCTTATTCAGTTTAAAGAACCTCTATTTAGTCGTCTTGCTCACGCCATACTTAAAAACAAAAACTGAAAGTTAAATACACTTTCTTTTTAATAAAAAAAAGCACATGACCAATGAAAACAGTAATGACCCAAATCAAACTGTTACATTCAGAAGAAATGGAACCTCACAAAAACATTATACTTACATTTGGTATATATGGCTCATCATGTGCACAATGATAATTTTGCAATAATGCTTGTAGCTGGAAGGAGTTTAGTTTGAAACAAGTGTTGTTAATGTTGGGAACATCTTGCAATGAGTATTTATCCATAGTAAGAAGAGTAGTTGCCTAAAAAAGAAGTGTTACAATTAAAAAGAATAGAAGTTTGACTATGTTCAATTTAATCAGAAATTATTACAATTAAAATGAAAATGAAATATTTAACACAATAAGACTCTGTACAAAGCTTATTATTCAAATGTTTGATGTAAAAAAAAAAATACATTGCTTTACTAAATTCTTCCTTTTGTTGTTATATTGCAGTTAAACACAGCAATATAACTACAAAAAATGTAATTTCATACCTTAATCAAATATAATTATGTTCATTAAACTTATTACTATGTAAATGATACCATTTTTATGCACCTAAACTCTATTATTCACAGAACTTGTTAATACCATCAATTTCAGAGATCTAAGCTCTTCCAAATAGTTTACAGTAGTCAAAAATTGCTTTAAGTAATCTGTGGTCAGAGGCTCCAGCAGATGCATTCCCTGCCTACTAAACTTTACCACGCACATCTGGAATGCAGCCTCACAATAGCTCTTAACTAAAACATTAAGCTTTTTATTGAAAATGCTTTAATGTTAATGGAGTGTGTCCTGGTCACTTACTTCTCGTTTAATTCTATGACTATGATAGCTCACAGCAGAGTAACCAGTTCAACAAAAACAAGAGAAACCAATTTTACAGAAATTGATTGTCTTTACTGCAAATACAAAGAATTACCTGTCTGTTTGCTTATTTTTAATTGTTAAGATATTATATATTGTGAAATCTGTAAAAAAAAAAAAAAAAAATAAAGATCCTTTACATTTCACTAAAACTAAAACAAGAAGGGCAGATTCAGTAAGCAGTCATTGATGATTCATACCAATATATACCTATAAATGGGTTCTGGTGTAATCACTGTAATTGTCTTCAAAGCCTCTGAGTAAATTGTGTGGAATCTACCTATATGCAATTTAACTTCACAATCTAATAACGATGCATTCATTCTCCAAGAACTTGTTTGTTTCTGATAAATTTTACAGCAACAAAAGTACAGCTGACAGTAAAGTGGCTTGGTATGAATTAATGTGGTCGTAAACATGAATGTGTCTTCTGATGGACTGACAGCCCTTTCATGGTTATTTACTATCTTGTGCCCATTGTTTCTTGGCTTTTTACCATCCTCTGGATTAAGGAGGTCAGAAATAATTTGGATAAAGAAAAATATTTTACCACTTTATGTATTTTGAATGTACACATATTATAATGTATGTAGGGGTACAATGTTCAATAACATTTTTATTACATCATTTTATCAGAAAATGTGACCTCTATAAAACAGTTATTTGAGATGTACTTTTATACCTGCCATAAAATTTTAAGGATTTAAATATGAACAAGATCATTTGTATACAAGACAAACGTAGCAGGTTCACGCTTCATTTACCTTGGCAGGCTTACTTACACTTATTTAGCAATAATTTACCATTTCACTATTTTCATTCCACCAGATGCTGAATGGCTAGATGTATCAAGTAATAGATACAGTCATTTGCAGCATACTGGCACAGTGGTTAATGCTACTGTACCACCAAACTAGTGAATTGGAAAAGTGTTGCCCAATTTTTACCAATGTACATTTTGCAGAGTCTGCAAATAGGTGTCTTTGGTTAACTGTTGACTGAATGTTGGGAAGTGAGAGTGCATTCATAAGTGGACCCTATGATACACTCATGTAGGGAATCCATTCCCGGACGGGTTTATCCATTCCCGGGAATGAAATGCAGGATTCCTGAATTCCCGAGAATCCCGGGCATCTCACATGTGAATGGTTTTAGAACGACCGACACTTATATTTAATAAAACTACTGCAATATGTTGACACAAATAAAAGACTAACCTTATCTACAAGCAGTTCATGCTGTCATAGAAGTACATGTATCTTTAGTTGTGGTAATAAGAGCGTAGAAAGCACAACGTCCTCACAGGTGGCGCAGTGATAGTGTTGCTGCTTTGCAGTAAGCAGACTGTGGAAGATTGTGGGTTTGCTTCCCGGTTCCTCCCTGTGTGGATAGCGCTTTGAGTACTGAGAAAAGCGCTATATAAATGTAATGAATTATTATTATTATTATTATTAACGTGTCCAGCGTGCAGTCATCCATGCGAAAGCTCACCTTCATGTAGAAGTACGCCAGCCACTGAGAAAGCACGCTCTGCCTCCATTGAAGTAGGCGGCATAATCATCAGATATTGATACATTTGTTCTAAACAACACCCACGCTTGCCGTTGCGCTGCAACACCGCTATTTCAGCTTTTACTGATGCATCCAGTTTCTTGTCATCATTCTGTGATGGCAAGTTTCTTGGCACAGATAATGCGGATGCAACAGACTGACGCATTGCAATTTCAAGTTGCTGTTCAAAGCTGTTGTCTGATGAAGTGCAAGCTGCAGCAATGGCGCCACCTTAATTATTTTCAACTATAACTCTGTTATTTCTTGATCAATTTTTACACTTTTACACGCTATATAAGTGAGTTTGGCCGTTCCCGTTTTCCTGGGAATTATAGCAGTTTAATTCCCGAGAATGCGGGAATGAAAAATGTCCGGGAATCCCAACACTCATGTCCAATGCAGGGCTGGATGTTACTGGGATGGGCTTTGGTCCACTGTGAGTCATTAATGCTAACTCATAATAGTTTTTCTTTTCTTGCCATTTCGTTTCATTTGTTTGTCTTTTACGGACATAGTCACATTTTCATTACCTGTAAGCCAAAATCAGCAAAATGAAAAAGAAATAAACACTTAAAATATATCACTGTGTGTAATGAATCTATATAATATATGAGTTTCATTTTTTTAATTGAATTACTGAAATAAATTAACTTTTCGATGATATTCTAATTTTTTGAAATGCACCTGTAGAACATCACAACTAATAAAGATTTAGAAGAAATAGCCATTCATATTATTTCTATTCAAAACATTTAAATTAGGTTTCAACTTTTAACCAAAATTACTCCAATCATCACTGTAAAAAAGGGAACCTGAATATGATTTCCTTTAGTAAAAGAGGTTTTTACAAGATAGAACAGAAATTAAAAAATAATTTTGCAAATGAGTTCATACTGTATGTGAAATATGATAAATGCTATGAACAGGACAAGAAAAGTGCTACTCTAGAATTTACAGATGGCCCATTTCCTCAACACCGTACATCTCTTATTGTATAAAGCAATAAAGACATTTTTAGTTTTAATAAAAAGTTTCTACTGTAAAGAACTGCTCTCTTTTTACAACATTTGTGTATTGCCTCAAATAAAACTGAACCAAAGGGTATATAAACAATAAATATGATTAAGATTTTACATTCAATTTGCGCTACTTTCAGCAGTTACAACGTATCTGTTCAAAGCAAATGGTTTGTGAAGTCTTCTAACACAGTACTAGGGGGCTCCGCCCCCTGCTCGCTTCGCTCGCCAACCCCTGGCGTTGGGACATGAGAAAGAGTGAGATGTATGAATTAGATATAGAATAGTGTGCAGCTTTGGATGATGCGCATAGAAATAACAAATAGAGTGTTTGGCATATATCAATGTTTTATTGGAATATTTGTTTGTATACAACATTAGTAGTAAAGATGGTGTCTTATCCTTGAATGAGTCTTCCTTGGCATGGATCATTTATAATTTTAACTCTAACGTCAGATGAACGTCGAACACGTGAGAAGGCAACATAAAGTTGTCCATGTCCAAAAACGGGTTCAGAGAGGTGGCACTCCATCCTTCCTGTCCAGTTGGAAATAATATGGGGTATGTTAAAGTATCAAGAAGCGGAAAGCAAATGTCTATGCGTTGGAATGTAGGTGTGTTGTTTTTATCAGGACGTAAATGTAGAACAATATCTCTGTGAAATGGAGGCTCACCATCTTTACTTTGAAAGACAATTGCCACTTCATTAACAACGGGCAGATTGTATCGTCTTGGATCTTGTTCTTTGTCCTTTATCAAGACCAAAGCAATTGTAGTTGCCGCTATACCTTCTGCATTTGCTTTTGTATTTGCCTCCTTTTCAACTTCATGTAGCATTTTTATAGACTTAGCTAATGGGTGATTGTTTATGACATGAGTGACGTTTCTCATTATAAGCTCTGTGCATTGTTTGTTTTCAGGAAGGTTCATGCGTTGATAGATTGCCTCACCTGGATCTAGGATGTAGATTTGTGCATATTTGCGTTGTTGATTTGTTTCAGGGTGCACTGTTCCAATGCGATGCAATATTTGTCCACATATGCGAAAGCAGTATGGGCCATTGCCTTTTGGTGGCCTGATATGTACTCCGGTAGATGCAAAAGCAAATGAACTATTGTAGGATCTAATGCAGTTCATAAAGTTTTTACTTTCAGGCACATCGTTAGTTAGAAGCTTCTTTAGATATTCAGGATATGAATGTAAAGGAGGCAGTCTAATCTGACCTTTTTGACAACAACGTGTAAATTCATTATTTGTATTGCCAGTTGTTTCTTCTGTGAAGTTAAGTGAATGACAATGATTGCAAATGACATTCATCAATCCCAATGAATTTTCCTCAATAGTGGATTCCTTATTGAAGGCGTTTTCAGCCATTTGGCGTAAGCGTTTAACAGGTGTGTGGCGTTGATGTCCGCGACGGGCATGTTTTGCTTTTTGCGTTTGATTGCCTTTTTGTTGCATGTCCATTATTTGTGACGCGCTATTTTTTTCTTTTTTTTTATTCGCCTCCGCTTTGCGCAAAGTCCGTTTCAGTCTACGCCGTGCATTGATTGTATCGAGCCTTGACCGTTTTTGTATGTCGGTCATTTGAGCTTTGTGCTTTTCGCGTCTTGCTTTTTTTTTTTCTGTCAGTTCATTTGCGCGTTGTACACGTCTCTGTTCATTTATTCTGTCTCTTCGCTCCCTTTTTTGTATGTCTGATACGCGAGCTCTTTCGGTTTGAAATCGTGCTTCTTTCGATGCAGCACTTTGACACGCGCGCTGAATGCGTGTACGTTCATTGTGTCTGTCCATTTGGGCACGTCTCTGTAACGGTGTTACTGGTGCTTTGCGTTTTTTGATCCGAGACATTTTTTCTCCCGGTGTTTCAGAAGCGCGTTTTATGCGCCGCCGTCTATTTTCTTGTTTCTTTCGTGTTCGTGTGTTTGTTCCCGTTATCCTTTCCGAATCGTTTTGTACCCGTGACCGTGTATTCATGACTTGTTTCTTTCTCAGCATGCGAAATATGGATAAGTAATAAGGAGGATCGCACTCACTGTTAATATGTATCCTTTTCTGCAGTTGAACAGTTAATAGTGCTTTATTGAAAGGACATCCACCTATGCTGACACCTATGCCGACACCTATGCTGCCTAGTGTGAAGGTGTCGACGTTCACTTTAGAATATGTGGCTTTGGGTGTCACTTGTTATGGATGTGTGGGGGGGATTGTTGTTGCGCGAGCGTCTTCTTTCTTTTTGTGCTCCTGTGTCTTGTTTGAATCCCCCTCTTTGTGTGTGTCCCGTCCCTTGCTTGTAGGGTCTGTGGGGTGGTTTTGTGTTCTTTTTTTTTGTATTCCATGGGCTTGTTGAATCCCCCTCTTGGTGTGTGTCCCGTCCCGTGCCTGTAGGGTGGAGGGGGGGTGTGGTCGTGCCTTGCTGTTGTGCACTAGTCTGTTCTTTTTTTTGGGGGTGTTTAGTTTCGTGTGCAATGTGTTTCGTGCTTTGCCCGCGTTTGACTACTTTTTTATGTGCCTTTTCCTTTTTTCGGTGCTTGTTGCGCCTCATTTCTGTGACTCCTTTTTGTATGTGCTCACTCCTTTTTTCTGTGGTCTTGTCCGCCTCTCGCGGCCCCTCATCCGCGTTTGTCACCCTCTTTTGTGCGCCTTTCTCCGACTGTCGCGGACTCTTTTTGCGCCTGCGCCTCTCGCGGACCCTCATCCGCCTCTCTCGCCCTCTTTTGTCCGCCTTTCTCGGCTCCTCAGCCGACTCTCGCGGACTCTTTTTGTTGTCCGCCTTTCTCGGCTCCTCAGCCGACTCTCGCGGACTCTTTTTGCGCCTGCGCAGTACGTCTTTTTGCAGCTACGGCCCATGGCCGGATGTCCCTGCGTCCATCATCCGGTTTAGCATTCTCGGTTAGTAATATGGATACTTCATAGAAGCAAAAAGTTGTGTCAGTGTCAATATTCTTTTAGATTTGTATAGTTACTGAGTATGCCACTCAAATGAAATGAAATAAAATATCAAAAAACAAACGAAAAGAACAAGAGATGCTTAAAATAGAGACATTTCCAGATATTACTGTTATGTACTGACCTGTACAATTCTGCTAAGATGGCAGTCAGCTGCAAGTTCCAATCCCTGCTTTTCTGCCCAGGCCTCAATGTGGCCTAGTTGTTGACGCAAGATTGCTCCCCAGTAATGGGAGCAAAGTTCAGATTCTGGCTTTGTCACCAGTTTGTTAAAAAGCCACATGTTGATAAAATGGAAGAGTTGGGAGAAAAGCTGAATAGTGAGGGCAGCATTCACACGACACCTGCGTAGCAGTGACATAGCTCCAGTGAGGGTGTGCAAAACATCATCTGTTTGAAAGACAGAAAAAACTGTTCAGTTTAAAACCAAAAACAAGCTTTAGTTTAACCACCAAAATGTGGATCTGGTCAAGTTAGTAATCTGACTACTAAATTCCCTTTCTCAAGGTTTCACAGCTTTGGAAGCCATCAGGGGCAAGATAATAAAATAAAAAATCTAAGCAGTAAACTACCAGAGGTTTAAATTTAAAGTTAAGTTAGCAAAAACTGAAGAAAAATTAAATTTCAGAATATAATAAATGGGCCTTCATTAAGGAACAACTAATAGGTTACAACCTACAGATGTTATACAGCAATTGAATTAAATTAAGCATTGTAAGTTGAAGCAAACAATTTGCACAGGTGTCCCAGCTTCTGTTGATTACTTAGAAACCCTCTTTCTTAAAGCAGAGTTTGAAGAGTCTGTGTTATTATACCCTCTGAAGTACTACTTAGAAAAAATTACACTACAGAAAGTTGTAAATAATGGTAAGAAATAGTAAGAAAACAGCAATTAACAAATGAAATGAGACAGAGCATTATTACCCCTAGATATGTAGTCCTTTCAGTTAAAGAAATTGCAAAAAAACATCAAAGTGTCAATGAGTATGGTGTCCTAAAAATCCAAAGGCAAATGGAAACTGGAATTAACTATAATAGGAAGAGATCTTGCAGACCAAAAGTCACAACCCAATCAGAAAACAAGCTTCTGAGGGTCACCAGCTTGCGTGATAGGCGCCACACAGTACAGAAGCTACAAGAACAGTGCTGCAGGTTTGACAGGGTGAGTGGCAGTAAGAAAGCCACTCCTTAAAGGACAGCTGTAGACAACTGAACAAAGACAGATCATCTTTGACTCCATTCCGAAAAGACCCTACAATCTTTTTACCTTTTTTACTTTATTTTTTGACCATCAAATGTACGGGATTTACTTTCAAGGTGCCCCAACTCTTTCTACTTGTCCTTTGCATTTTGTTACAATATAAAACTTTACTAAAATGATTTGTTCACTTGGTCACTCATATATTATCATGAACTTAAAATTAGGATGGCTCTTTGCATATAACATGTTTGCAATTTTTCCTAAAACTCTAACCTCTGTCATTCAGTTTCTTCATGAAGCTGGCCCTTGCTAATGGTTCAATATATAAATAATTTTATTATTTTAAAATATCACAAAGAAAATATTTATGACTGCATCCATATTTCCTTTATTTTTTAAATATATTACCTATTTTGTGCCTCTGTGGACTTTGCTCTTCTGGGTCTTCTAAGAATGCAGGCATATAATTATTCAGATCAGACTGTAAACAGCGAACCAGATACCTGTGTTGGGAAGGAAAAACACCTCTGAAATGATACTGTATGTGTATGAAATTAAAGAACTGTAAGGTCACCTTGCTATCAAAAAGGCCAGGCAGACAAAATGACAAATTATTAATTGATTGCTAATCTTAAATCTACTTTAATTTTAGGTTTTAACATGAACAAAATAAAACAGATCTAAATTATTTATAGGCTATGGTATGCCCTCTTAGTAGGGAAGCATGAAAAAGCTAATGGATGTAATGTTTTAAAAATGCTAGACAAAATGTAAAAGTTATAAAATTTAAGAATAAAACTAAAGCTGTCAGACAATGAGAACATAATTGCTCCAAATTAAAAAAAATCAATGTGTAACTCATAAAGTAAATGATGATACTGTAAATTAGTTTATGGCTGCATCCACCCAAAATTTGAGTGTTCAAAATAACTTAGTAAGACCTTTAGACATTTAGTTCTGGCTGCTTTATGTGACTGCCCTTGAAGCTTGTTCATACTCATAATAAATGCAATTCATGGTCACATGAGATCCAAAGGCTTATCAGTAGGTATCAGAGGACTTCATGGAATGAACACATAACTAATGTTTGGCATTAGGTTCTTCAGACACAATTTGTTTTCATCACATAATTTAGATGGATCAACATTACATAGTCACATTAACGGACTCTGATTTTTTAAATTGAGATGAACATGCTAGGTGATTGCAAATAACTGAGGAACAGCTAAAACTGAGTCGGCTAGCTATCAATAACTGTCACTGGATTTGGATGTTGTGGCATTTCTGGGCAGCTAATTCTGAATTCAGATACTGGTATTACTAACATTAACACCAAATGATGACTGCTGAAATTAGCAATGTTTGCTGCTCCTACAACAAACAGCATACTTTGCCAGCAGAGGGCTGTGGATTTTCACTTGCAGGCTGAAGTTCAAATTTTTTAAGAAATTGACTAATTCAATGGAAAATGAATGAGGTTGCATATAAACATTTACACTATAAAAAGACTTTTTCCGCTCTTTACAATCATTGGGAAATGAAAACCAAAACACCACTACAATTCAAAAGGGGCACAACATACTGATTAAAACTACCAATGTAATTTATATTAGAGAGAATGCTGTTTTATTTTATTGTTAAAAATGTGTACACATCAAGAGACAACTTAGTTATGTGAAACTGGTGGTGATTATAACTTAAATGCATTTGTGCATTCACTTAAGTTAGAAAAACACTGACTTAAGATATAATCAATCGTTTTCTTCATTAACATTATCTCATAAAGTGTAAAATTAAATGCATATTCTGTGGTAAACTATTAAAAAGTAAAAGTACTTAGAAATAAATGGAAATAACTAGTGTACATTCTGGACATTGGCAAATTTATATATCTATGTGGAGAAGATACAGTATATCTCTGTTAATAAAAATCTTAATTGGCTAACAGTTCAAGTAATTTCTTCTCAAAGTCACTACATACATCATAAAGTAACCACTTCATTCTTATTGACTAGCATCCTGTTCAGCAGGGCTCTTTTCTCCATGCACCTGGATTTACGTAAAATAGATATCTTACTTGAAGGCCAATTGTACTAAGTGGGCCAAGACGTCCTGAGCATCCAAGGTGATTCTGCTAAGGTCTTTATCTTGCTTTATAAAATTTAAAAGTTCAGAAGCATTTGCCATCCAGAAGGCTAGAGCACCAGCAATATTCTTCTGTTTCTGTAAGGATCAAGAGTTTGGCATTAAGACCTGAGAAAATTATAAAATAATCACACCAGTAGCACCCAAAAGTCAGGGACAGACTAGCATCACCATAAACCAAAACCTCAGATACCAGATACAAAAGAGTTACTGTGTTAGATTTATTTATACATTTTTTTTTGCAGAGGTGTATCTAATTCTGCATAAACAAAACAGTAGCATCTAGGGAATATAACTTAGTGATATAAAGTACCCAACATAGTGACTGTGGTATGTATCGGCTAAAAAGGAGGTGGAAGTATTAACATTTTTAGCTTTTACTGAAACAATAATATACTAACATTATTTAGCATTTAAAAATACAAGTGTTTTAGAAAAATATTTTAGTGAAGTTTAACGCCTAAAACAATTTTGTGTTAAAAAAAACTTCCAAAAAAGAATTCAAGCAATATTCTAAGCTTCACAATTACAAAATGGATTTTATTTCAATAGAAACCAATTATAAAGTTGTTTCTTTTCCCTGGGCAACCATTTCCCATAGTTGTGAGTGACAGATTAATTATTGACTCTAAACTGAACTAAATGTACAGTGATCCCTCGCTATATCGCACTTCGCCTTTCGCGGCTTCACTCCATCGCGGATTTTATATGTAAGCATATTTAAATATATATATCGCGGATTTTTTGCTGGTTCGTGGATTTCTGCGGACAATGGGTCTTTTAATTTCTGGTACATGCTTCCTCAGTTGGTTTGCCCAGTTGATTTCACACAAGGGACGCTATTGGCAGATGGCTGAGAAGCTACCCAACTTACTTTCTCTCTCTCCCTCTTGCGCTGACTTTCTCTGATCCTGACGTAGGGGGTGTGAGCAGGGGGGCTGTTCGCACACCTAGACGATACGGACGCTCGTCCAAAAATACTGAAAGATTATCTTCACGTTGCTACCTTCTGTGTGCAGCTGCTTCGTGAAGCGACATGCTGCACAGTGCTTCGCATACTTAAAAGCTCAAAGGGCACGTATTGATTTTTGACTTTGTTATTCTCTGTCTCTCTCTCTCTCTCCCTCCCTGCTCCTGACGGAGGGGGTGTGAGCTGCCGCCTTCAACAGCTTTGTACCGGCGGTGCTTCGCATACTTAAAAGCCAAACAGCCCTATTGATTTGTTTGCTTTCCTCTCTGTTTCCTTTGAAGAGGAAGATATGTTTGCATTCTTTTAATTGTGAGACAGAACTGTCATCTCTGTCTTGTCATGGAGCACAGTTTAAACTTTTGAAAAAGAGACAAATGTTTGTTTGCAGTGTTTGAATAACGTTCCTGTCTCTCTACAACCTCCTGTGTTTCTGCGCAAATCTGTGACCCAAGCATGACAATATAAAAATAACCATATAAACATATGGTTTCTACTTCGCGGATTGTCTTATTTCGCGGGTGGCTCTGGAACGCAACCCCCGCGATGGAGGAGGGATTACTGTACACTATAACCACAAAAAAACATTTTCTCAGTACTGCATTGAGCTGCTAAAAATAACTTCTTACAACAGAACACAGTTATAAATTCAGACCAACTTTTAATGAAAGAAAACTGAAAATTGTCAGCTAAACCAGGCTATTTATAAGTGTGCCTATCATTGTAAGAATATTATTTGAAAGGAAAGAATATAAAATCATATATAATACTGAATATGATTTTCAACCTCAAATAGCAATTTGAATTTCTATGCTTTTATGACAGAATAACACAAAATTTATAATATTTTGAAGGTCACTTTAAAATTGTGAACTATATTACATATAGTGCTAAATCCTGTTTGCCGACCCTTTATAGACTTTAAAATTGTGAACTATATTACATATAGTGCTAAATCCTGCTTGCCGACCCCTTATAGTGACAATTATACATAAGGAAAGTAAAGCTGGACTAACAAGTCTGTGTGCATTTTAACAGTGGATTTGGATCTAGCATGTACTAATAATTGGTGTTATCTGGAATATATCAACACCAAATGGATGGTGTTGATCTGAAGTTTAGCAAAGACTCAACCAGAAATAGTATAATATTGTAAATGAAAGGAGAAACAAAATGTTGCTACCTTTCTTGGGCATGTTTGACATACCATTGCTCAGTGAGATGTTGTTACTCTACTCTAAAATCTACAGTAACCAATTTGTATTTTTATACACAGTGGATTCAGAAGGTATTCATACTCCTTCACTTTCTGCACACCTTAATTTGCTGTAGAATTAATTTTAAATGGGTAAATTTGCTATTTTGATCATCAGAAATGTTTGCGAATTTATTAAAAATCAAAAACTAAAATCTGTTATTCATGTTAAGTACTCAGGGCCTTATTTCAGTAGTTTGTAGAAGTCCCTTTGGCAGCAATTACAGCTTTAAGTCTTCTTTGGCAAGGCTTTGTACACCTGGATTTGGGCAGTTTATGCAAATCTTCCTGGCAGATCATCTCAAGTTCTGTTAGACTGGATGGGAATTGTCTGTAAACTGCCATCTTCAGGTTTCTTCACACATGTTCTATGGAGTTTAAGTCTCACTGAGACACTCAAGGACAATTAGAGACTTATCCCGAAGCCACTCTAGTGTTGTCTTGGCTGTATGCTTCAAGTCACTGTCGTGCTAAAAGATAAACTGTTGCCCATTCTAAAGTTGCATGCACTCAGGAATAGGTTTTCAACGACCGCTCTGTATTTGGTTGTATTCATCATTCCCTCAGTTCTGACCAGAAGCAACTCCATATCATGATACTGCCATCATTACACTTCACTGTTGGGGTGACATCAGGCAGGTGATAAGCAGTGCCTGGTCTTTATCAGGTATAGAGCCGGGAATTCTGCCCAAAGAGTTCAGTTCTTGTCTCATCAGACCAGGCAATCTTTTTCTTCATACTCTCAGAGTCCTTTAAATTCCATTTGGCAAACTCCAATTGGGCTGTCCTCGGCTCATGATTGAGGGAATGCTGCTGACGTGGTCATCCTACTGTTAGGTTCTGCCATCTCAGTAGAGGATATCTAAACCTCTGTTAGAATAATCACTGGGCTCTTGGTCACCTCTCTGACCAAGGCCCTTCTTGCAGATTTACTTGCTTTGCCCAGACAGTCAACTCTAGGAAAACTCCTGGTGGTTCCACACTATTTTTATTTCACAATTAAGGTCACTGTGGTCCTGGGAACATTCAAAGCTTTAAAAATGGTTTTATACCCTTGCCCTAATCTATACCTTAGCACAATT
This sequence comes from Erpetoichthys calabaricus, assembly GCF_900747795.2. Lineage (NCBI taxonomy): Eukaryota > Metazoa > Chordata > Cladistia > Polypteriformes > Polypteridae > Erpetoichthys > Erpetoichthys calabaricus. The sequence goes on along the minus strand of NC_041396.2, from coordinate 98,509,851 downwards.
TTACCACGAGCATTTACAGAGAATTCCTTCATGGAAAAGTTTTTGTCCTGACATGCAGTTTAAATTGTAGAGCTTTACAAGCACAGATGTATGCCTTTCTAAAATGTGTCCAATCAATTCATTTTGCCATATGTGGACTTCAATCAAGTTTTAGACACATCTCAATGATAATTAAAGCACACAGGATGCACCTGACCATAATCCAGAGTACAACAGCAAAAGGTATGACCTATAAAATGAGAGATTTCAGTTTCTGATTTTTAAACATTTGCAAATCATTCTGAAAACATGTTTTCACTACATCGCTATGGGTTATTGGGTGTAGACTGATCATGCAAAAATGACAAATTTATAGAAATAAAATGAAATCAACAACATATAGTGTGCAGAAAGCAAATGCATTGTATAAACATGTTGCTTTTAAAAGTATTAAATTAATCTTCAAATTACACTAAACTCCCTTTGTCTGTTCCTTGTTATACTCATCACTAGTTGTGGGTACTTTATAAACTAAAATTTTCAAATAAAGTTAACTAATTTGGTCCTCTATTGGAACCACTCACATTGAAAAGGCAGTTTTTCCAAGGAGAGTAACTCCTCTAGCATGAACTGGACCATACCATGGGTTTGACATTTATCAATTTACATTAAACATATTTCTGCACTGCTAATTTTGCTGCTTATGTTAGGCTAAAGAGGCACACCTCTGGGAAAAAAATTCAAAAAAAATTATCATATCTGGTATTTCAGTATGTTAAATACCCATAGCCAGATAATACAAAGACCCTGGCTTTATTTAGTTAAAAGAGCTAACAGAAGAAGCCAGAGTCCTAGTATGCTGTACTCTTTCACCCCCATATCACCCCAGCCACATAATGCATACAAATTCCAAGAAGAACAGGAACCACAGACAAAATCAAACTTAAAAAAATAAATAAATAAAAGCAAAAGAACTTGGGCTGGATTTCATCCAAACTGAGGTGCAATAAGCAGTAGTTTATGGAATGCTGATATTAAGTTGCACAGTCAAAGTTTTTATTAGTGCATGTTCCAAGTTGCTGAATGAGTGTTATGTACGGTTTCAAGTTCAGCTGCAGAAAGGAGTTTATTTTTTATTTGGTTTTTGATATGGAAAATAAAAGCATGAGAAACTGTGCAAAGCTGACCGAGCTAAAAACAAGTTCCTGACACCAGGTGCCTACCTGTTCCTCACTGGGTATGTCCTGTAGAAAAGGGCCAGGAAAACAACATCAAGCAAATACCATAAACATTATCAAAACGGTCAGACAACAGAGTCATTAAACATATACCAACTATATGTTTAAACAATTTATATTTCCAAAGAGTGGTTGCCACTTAATAATAACGTTGACAACCAAAGAGTACAAATAAATAATTAATGAATACAGGTCATGACAAGTAGCTCTAATTCTGTCTGTCATCAAGCCTCTCAAGCATGTCAGAATTACTTAAAAAAATAAGCAAGGCATCCTCTAGTAACTATGAATTGAGCACAGGTAAAATGTACTAAGAGATTAATTAATACATTAAGGGGATAAATACTATGAAAAATAAAATACAGTAAATGCATGCATAAACTACAATAAGAGGCCAAAATGAGGGATTCAAAGTGTAAAGAACACAGGTGTGCCCAAACAAGCATGTTTCCAATGGTAGTCAAATGAAAAATGTTACCGCAATGGAGGCAAGATGGCACACAGGTTAAAACTGATGCCTTACAATTTCAAAGTTCTGGGTTCAAAACTCTAGTCTCTGTCTTAGAAGAATTTCCAAATTGTTGCTGTGTTTGTGTTGGTTTGTCACTGAATATGAATATACAATGTAAACACCAGCTCTGGGCATTTGTGTATCCTTCAAGTGTTGTTCTAACAAGTATATTAAATAAAAAAAGAAATGTCAAAAAAAGTCTGTGGCAAAATGTAGGAAAAAAAATGATTCTGTTATATCCCTTTAAATGCATAACTTAAATACTGTACTGTGGCATGCAAGACTACTTTTTTTCAATTGTGTAGTATCAAACCTTTCAAAAGTGGTGTCACATTCCAATTAAATGATCTAGTTTGGAAAGATTATCAACTTAGAAGTTTTCTAAACCTATTAAGCAAAACAGCAAATTTGTAGTGGAGCCTAAACTGACAACTTCAACAGAAAACAAATTGAATGCTCACCTGAATAACACCCTCCATCATATGCACCATCTTGTTGACAATGGCTATCACCTTATGAGTGCGTTCTGAAGGACTCATGTCTGGCCTATATTGACTTGATAGCACATAGCGACAGGTCATGTATAGTACATATGTAGGGGATAGCTTGAAGTGGACAGTTGAACTGTTAGTATAGTTAATGATTGCAGAAAGGAAAGCATCTTCAGCTGAGGAAGTAAAAGCAAATTAAAAAGAAAACATTTTAGACAATAGCCTTTTTATTAACATTCAGTTTAAAAATCAAAGTTATCAAATATATATAAATATATAGTATATTAGGAGTAAAAGAAAACCAAAAAATTAACAACTTGCACATTGGACACTTACCTACTTCTTTCTTCCCTGTTGTTTGGACGTGTACATACTTAACTGTAATACATTCAACTTTTTGACCATTACAAATCTTTCTATTAAATACCTCACCATGTATAATAGCATCATTATTGAAAGGAAAAAATTAAATCTGAAAACACAAGAATTAACAGTGCCCCAATACCTCTTACTATTCAACAAAAAGGCTGTAATCTGCTAATTGTAGTCACATTTGAAACAAACAACCTTATGAGAAGGTTTAATGTGACTTTCTCTCCAGCACTGAAAAAGTTTTAAATTGTATTGTAATTTATAGGCTAATATTATGTGATGCAAGAAATCTGTGGTCTGATGCTACTGATGACCACATCTTTATCTTACACTGAGTTTAGCTGAACTGCAAAGCATTGATTTAAGATATACTATTTAACGGTACTTGTCACATGCAAAAGTCTGATAACAATAGTAGGAAGTTAACTTTTGTGTCATCATGGCACTATTTTATTCTCCTATCTTTAGGATGTTCATTAGAAATGGGCGATGTAAACAAAATAGTATATCACAATATAATTAAAAATGATCACGGTAACAGTATATATAACAGGATAATCAATACACATACACATTTCAGATTGAATCCAGTTATGAATGCCTCATTAGGCCCAGTTTTATAGGTCAATAGTGGGTAGTTTTACTGTGATGGTTCTTTTTATGATGACAATTTTAACCAACAATGTGCAAAATAAAAAATTAAGAAGAACTGAACAAAAAATAAACATGCACTGCAAATGCCTTTTAAGACACAGAATTTTGAAAAAGTACTGTCTAGACTACACAATAAAAATGAAACAAGGCTGACAATATAAAATGTAAGTATTCAAAGAGCTATTCTTCCATTTCCTCTGGTTTCCAAGTGAACAAAAACAATCAAGTCTAACTAGTGTGGCGAGTGGCTGGGGGTGGTACCCAGCCAGGACGCCTGGAAGGACCGGGAGAGGGCAGCCGCCCTGGTTGGTAAGGGGACCACGGGAACAGAGCACGGAAGCTCAACCCTGTAAGGGCCCATGGTCACCGCCAGGGGGGCGCCCAGATGCCTGAAGAGCCCCGGCCGTCAGCACTTCCACTACACCCAGAGGCAGTGGCGGAAGAATTACCAGGAACATCCGGAGTGCTTCCGGGTGCTCAGCCGGCACTTCCCCCACACCAGGAAGTGTGCAGGAGGCACCTGGAACTCGTCCGGGTGAACATAAAAGGGGCCGCCTCCCTCCATTTGTATGCTGGAGTCGGGTGGAAGAGGACAGAGCTCGGAGTGGAGTGGAGTGGAGGCGGTCAGGAAGAGAGAAAGGCATTAAAAGAGGCCAGGACTAAAGGTGATTTGGTGCAGGGTCACTGGGTTCTGCGTACACTTGTATATTAATAATGTATAATAAAAGTGTGTTTGGGTGTAAACCATCGGTGTCTGCCTGTCTGTGTCCGGACTGCTTTCCACACTAGAGTGGAATATTGCCTTTCTAAACATCATTATGAACATGAAGAAAATTATATACAAAGACAAAAAAAGAAAATGTGGGTCTACATTGACTGAATATTGCTTTAGCAGAGGTTATCAAAACAAAGCTCTACAAACGAGTCTACTAAAGAAAGATTTCACACTTGTCACACTACTGAAATTATATGATCTCAAGAAAATACTTCTCAATTTTCAAACTCCTCTTTCTACAGAAATCAGCGTTGGATTGCTAACTTTTTAAAATATATTCCAATGAAGAAATATCCTTACTTGTACCAAACAAATATCTTTCATTCCACTGTTTTTAAATCTTGAATTTTTATAGCACTACATAGATAAAAAGATATGAAAATGATGCTAACTGTTGCCAATTTATGGCTTTATTTATGCTTAAAAGTTTTCTCCTACTCTTTTAAAAATTTTGTAGTGCTAAATTTTCCCTTGGTGCCCTAAGCATGTGCTTACTTTGCTTAATGGTTAATGCATGGCTACCTTATTATTATTATTATCAGACTGTGGAAAGTATCTGCATTCATACATTAAATCAAATTTATTTTCTGTTGGCAGCACAGAATAACAGGTAGTAATTTATAGCAGTAATAAACTGTAGTACTTTATTTACTAAATGTTTAACATCCCTGCATTATTTTTAGTTAGTTTAGTCATTTAACAATTGTAAAATGCATATGTGAGCATTCTGCAGGAAGCCCACTGATAGGACAATAATTTATGAGTTTGAACGGACTCCTTTAAAAATCATTAGTTTTAAGTTTTGTCGAGAAAAGAACTTAATGTTGTGTGATCACGTCATACTGCACACAAATTGTAATGTAACATCCCGATGTACAGCACAGGAAAGACTAATATACTGAGCAGCTGTTTAATAGTCCTTGAAAGGAAAGAACTGTTTATTGCCCCTTTACTGAAGGATGCCGATTTCCTCCTGCCATTTACCCCCCTTGGGGTGCTGCTCTTCCTCTTCAAGGTGACTGCTGTTCTCACAAGCCTTTGCAATGCACCGGCCCCCTTCATTCCATTGCCAGGTAATGTCAGACCATCTAACCTGCCACACTGTTAACCATAACTCCTTTTAACCTCAAAAGCACACAGCTCTGCCCTACCCCCAACAGAGTCTAACCTGTCCTTTTGATCATATGTCAAGCTGCTGCAATAAGATAAAATACACATTTTAACATTAAAACAAAAGTAGCATGAGCCCTACTGCAATTGGATTCCACTGCCCACAGTTATTATTATTGCATGCATTTTCTACAATACATGAGTTTATATAAATCCAGTTACTGACACAAACACATTATCAGTTTTTGGAGACATGAAATATATGCTACTTAACTGCACGTGAACATTTAAATTTAGCTGTTATCCCATAACAGGAGCTTATGTGGACTTTCATCTCTACAGTTGTACCGGCGCATGCTGCTCAGTGTCAGAAGCACAAGTAACAAAGGTCAAGCACATGAGGAAGCCATAACAGTAAAAATGACCCCTACTGATTTACTGTAATCTACATAATATTATGAAATGTTCATTTTAATCAAAACACTAATATTTATCAAGAAAATCAAATGATGTTCTTACTATTATAACAGGTGCTTTAGTGAGCTGGAAACATGCATGAGAAAAAATTGCATGAAAAAACGATTTAAATCTGAAATTCTCAAAATACCAAGATAAAACTGTCAACTGTTAAGGCTTGCATTTTTTCCTTTGACTGAATCCACTGAAAACTTAGAGATGATCTTCTAAAGCTGTCTGACCTTCACAAAACACATTTTCAAACCTTTTAAATCACTCCTTTCTAGAGCTTAGAAAAGGTGTGGAGTTCCTCATTTTTAGAATAAAAATTCCTATCAAGCAAAATAAGCCTTTTGCACATTGTTTCCCTTGGTGCTTTAAAATGTCTCAAGATTTTAAAACCTAATGCAACAAATTCTTTTTCAACTAAATAAAATTCTTGCTATTTCTCAGTGATTGTTAATCTGATTGTGTTTTGTGAATATATCATTACTTTGGCAATATGGATCTCCTACTTGGGTGGGTTTCAGTTGAAAAAAAAAAAAAACACTGCAATTGTAATACAATTGATAAGTAGATATAAGAAAAAGTGAGTGTAGTTTAGGTAATTTTTTTATTAGGAATCCATCCATAAGTAAGAACATATGTAAAAATATATTCAAAGTCAATGAAAATCAATACATATAAATACACTTAAGTAAACATGTTTAAATGCCTTTTTTTTTTTTTTTTTTACTAAAATCATGTATGGCATGCTGTATTTACTGCTACAACATAAAGAAAACGATAAGAAATTGATCAGAGTAAAAAACAGTTACTTACAGCTTTCTCTAAATTCAGTACTGGCTGGTAACAACATTTCTGGACCATGGCCATCCTGGGACCTGTTGAGAGAAAGCTGATATTCAAAAAACCATCTGTCATGAAAAAGGTTTATTCCACTATCGACAGACGTTGCCTTTTTTAGCATTTGTATTTTGCATTTATATAGCATTTTAAGTCTTGTTTTGCACTACTGTATTAACAAGTCCTAAGGTATCCTTAATGGTTTTATAGTTGACAAGCACATTATGCTCAGCACAGAAGAAGAGTTGCCCTGTATTATTGATGAGAGTAGCCATTCTTCATGGTCTGTAAAGTAGGTCTTCAGTTTCAAACAGCTAACTTCACATCTGTTTCCAAAGGCTGATCATGTATCATGTATGAGGTGTAAAACAGGGTAATAATGAAGGATCCCTAACAGTAAGTGTTAGTGTTACTAGAGGTAGGATCAAATGGTTTGGTAAATACTCAAAATAATTACATTTAAAAAATGTAAGGGGCAAGATGGTAATATGGTTAGAAGCACCAAAAAAAAAAAACCTACAAGGTGTAATATTAAAGCAGAAGCTTAACATATTTTGCTATATGGATTTGGATCATAACATCTTAATTGTAGTATTAATGTCAAGTATTTCTAACATATACAATAAAAATCTACTTTAACATTAAAACAGGCACACACTACGTTTTGCAGAGATCAGACTCACACGATTTAGAAGTCTAAGAAGTGACTGACACTTTATTAGCACATATTTTATATAGTAAAAATAATTATTTATTGTGTGATATGATTATGTTGCTTTTACTTGAATGCCAATTACTTGTTATGAACCTGTGCAACATTCACAAATTGCTTTTCACCATGATACACAGTGAAAACTAAAAATACTAAATTAATATATTCTGTCAATATCATCATAGCCTGTAAATATAGCAGTTCTGACATTAATACAGTGGCCCAATGCAAATGAATTATTTTTGCCTATGTTGCAGAAAACATTTTTGCATAGGCGTAAAAGAGTTTTGGACTGCGCCTTAACATCTGGAAAACCATGATATACTACCAAGATATCCCTGTCCAGGTAACTGACCCACCACCATTTGCCAGCACTGGAGAAAGTGGAAAATTGAGGAGTAAGATAAATACTGCATCATCTGCGCCAGCATCTCCTTCAGGGAACTATGTCTTTGCATCTTTGAGAAACACGGCCTCAAGAAGAAAACCAAGCACATGGTCTATAAGACTATTTTTGTCATTACTCCCTGGTAGTGAGACCTGGTTTTCCTACCACTGACAATTAAAAAGACTTAAGGGATTCCTTAAATGCTTCCTTTGGATGATTTAACCTTTTGCTGGGGGGACTGCGGCACCAATTCCAGAGTCTTCACTGAGTAAATATTACCAACATATAAACTATGCTTTAGAAGAACTAACTCTGTAGAATGGACAACTGCATCACATTTCCCTTATCCCATTTCTCTAGACATATCCTCCACTCTTGAGTAAGCCAAAGCCACAGAATCCAAGTGAGCTAGAGCCCGTTAAAATAGTACCTTACAAAATGCCAGATTAACATCGTTAACTAGAAATGTCTCTTTAGGCACTGCAAAATTCAGCAAGTGACACTTCATTGAAGAGTGATCATCTTTTTAATAAGATGGACACAAGTCTTCCTCCACTGGCCCAACATTTATGACTTGAGAATTGGACTCCTCAACCATCAGTGGTCAAACAGGGACATTCTCATTTCAAATAACCTCAGACAAACAGAGACACATGTCATGTGCATATCTCTTGTGCATTTACTAAAACAAAAAATATCAAGTGCATATTTTTCCCATTGCTAATATATTTCTACTTTCACAAATGCTTATCCCCTGCAGTATTTATCAAAACTATTATGAATGAAGAGTCTGCCACAGTTTTACCCATACCTCAGGTCCTGTTTCCGATAACTTTGCTGTGGATCAGGTCTAAGCATAGGCTTTACCATTCCTCGTTCACTAATGTTTGATGTAGGTGCTGATCTCTCAATGTCCAACCTACTAGAACTCTAAAAGAGACAAATTGAAGAAACAGAAAGAAAATCAACCATAAAATAAAACATACTGTATTATAGGCATAGTAACTGTTACATCCAAAAGTGTCCAGCTATTCCTTTGTGGCTTTTTCACACATTAAACTTAATTATATAATAACAAAAATATACTGCTCAAAAAAAATTAAAGGAACACTTTTTAATCAAGAGTAGAGCATCAAGTCAATGAAACTTCTGGGATACTGATCTGGTCAATTAAGTAGTTTAGGGGGTTGTTAATCAGTTTCAGCTGCTTTGGTGTTAAAGAAAATAACAACAGGTACACTAGAGGGGCATCAATGAGATGACCCCCAAAACAGGAATAGTTTAACAGGTTGAGGTCACTGACATTTTTCCCTCCTCAATTTTTACTGACTGTTTTTTCACTAGTTTTGCATTTGGCTACAGTCAGTGTCACTACTGGTAGCATGAGGAGATACCTGGACCCTACAGAGGTTGCACAGGTAGTCCAACTCCTCCAGGATGGCACATCAATACATGCCATTGCTAGAAGGTTTACTGTGTCTGCCAGTACAGTCTCAAGGGCATGGAGGAGATTCTAGGAGACAGGCAGTTACTCTAGGAGAGCTGGACAAGGCCGTACAAGGTCCTTAACCCATCAGCAGGACTGGTATTAGCTCCTTTGAGCAAGGAGGAACAGGATGAGCACTGCCAGAGCCCTACAAAATGACCTCCATCAGGCCACTGGTGTGAATGTCTCTGGCCCAACAATCAGAAACAGACATCATGAGTGTGGCCTGAGGGCCCGACGTCCTCTAGTGGGCCCTGTGCTCACTGCCCCGCACTGTGGAGCGCGATTTCCATTTGCAATAGAAAACCAGAATTGGCAGGTCCACCACTGGCACCCTGCGCTTTTCACAGATGAGAGCAGGTTCACCTGGAGCACATGTGACAGATGTGAAAGGGTCTGGAGAGGCAGTGGAGAACGCTATGCTACCTGTAACATCATTCTGCATGACCGGTTTGGTGGTGGGTCAGTGATGGTCTGGGGAGGCATATCCTTGGAGGAACGCACAGACCTCTACAGGCTAGACAAAGGCACCTTGACTGCCATTGCGTATCAAGATGAAATCCTTGGAACCTATGTTGGTGCAGTGGGTCCTGGATTCCTCCTGGTGCACGACAATGCCCGGCCTCATGTGGCTAGAGTATGCATGCAGTTCCTGGAGGATGAAGGAATTGATACCACTGACCGGTCTCCATGCTCGCCTGACCTAAATCCAATAGAACACCTATAGGACATTATGTTTCAGTCCATCCAGCACCGCCATATTGCACCTCAGACTCTACAGGAGCTCAGTGATGCCCTAGTCCAGATCTGGGACGAGATCCCCCCAGGACACCATTTGTCGTCTCATTAGGAGGATGCCCTGACGTTGTCAGGCATGCATACAAGCACGTGGGGGCCATACAAACTACTTAGTACGATTTTGAGTTGCTGCAATGAAATTTCAGCAAAATGGACTAGCATGCCGCATCATTCTTTCACTATGATTTTCGGGGTGTAAATGAATTCAGCCCTCTGTAGGTTGATAATTTTCATTTCCATCAAACGATTTGGCATCCTTTCGTTCCTAATACATTATCCAATCCATATCCATATTGTTATCCAGCATGATTTTTTTTCCCCATTGAGATCTGAAGTGTTTTCGAAGTGTTCCTCTCATTTATTTGAGCAGTTCATCATTCATTTATATACAGTAATTTTCTTAATTTGCTTATAACAATACAGAGCAGCAGCTTTTTCAAGTTACATTTCAAAGAATCAAACCTGGACACAAGTAAACAGTCTATAGTAAATACAGACATGATGATTTGAGATTTTTTATCATTTACGATAAACAACCTAGTAAATAGGGTTTGTACAGAAAGTAAACTAAAGCTTAACTTGAAAATGACAGAAAGAACACGAAAAATTAAAATTATTACAAAGACATTGCGATATCCCATGTAGTGGGACAGTGACCCCAACCAACACTCTGGACATCTGATAGCTCATGAGCCAAACAGGATCAGAGGAGAGAAGTGACACAGACCAAAACTGAAGGGTGAGAGGGCGCTGTACTACAAAAACACAGCAGTGTCAGGTGGGCTTTGTTGCACTGTCATTCAGCACTGACACTATCAAAAAGTAAATAGAGACAAAAAAAAAGAAAAAAAATGCGTATGTACAGTAAGTGTAATCTAACACTTCTATTTTCGAAATCTACACACACACTAAAAAAACAAGGTCAGTCTTTCTTTTTTATCCCAAAAGAAAAAATATTCCAAAACCAAACTATACAACAACAACATTTATATATATAGCACATTTTCATACAAAAAAGTAGCTCAAAGTGCTTTACATAATGATACACAGTATGTGTGTGTATATATATTATATATACACACACATATGAAAAAGTTTGGGAACCCCTCTTGATTCTTTGGATTTTTGTTTATCATTGGCTGAGCTTTCAATGTAGCAACTTTCTTGTAATATATGACATACCTTATGGAAACAGTAGTATTTCAGCAGTGACATTAAGTTTAGTGGATTAACAGAAAATATGCGATATGCATCAAAACTAAATTAGACAGGTGCATAAATTTGGGCACCCCAACAGAGATATTACATCAATACTTAGTTGAACCTCCTTTTGCAAATCTAACAGCCTCTAGACGCCTCCTACAGCCTTTGATGAGTGTCTGGATTCTGGATGGAAGTATTTTTGACCATTCTTCCATACAAAATCTCTCCAGTTCAGTTAAATTTGATGGCTGCCGAGCATGGACAGCCTGCTTCACATCATCCCATACATTTTTGATGATATTCAAGTCAGGGGACAGTGACAGCCATTCCAGAACATTGTACTTCTCCCTCTGCATAAATGCCTTTGTAGATTTCAAACTGTGTTTTGGGTCATTGTCTTGTTGGAATATCCAGCCCCTGCGTAACTTCAATTTTGTGACTGATGCTTGAACATTATCCTGAAGAATTTGTTGATATTGGGTTGAATTCATCTGACCCTCAACTTTAATAAGGGCCCCAGTCCCTGAACTAGCCCCACAGCATGATGGAACCTCCACCAAATTTGACAATAGGTAGTAGGTGTTTTTCTTGGAATGTGATGTTCTTCTTCTGCCATGCAAAGCGCCTTTTGTTATGACCAAATAACTCAATTTTTGTCTCATCAGTCCAAAGCACTATGTTCCAAAATTAATCTGGCTTGTCTAAATTAGAGGTGGGCGGTATGACCAAAATTCTATATCACGGTATTTTTCTAAATTCTGCCGGTTTCACGGTATTAGACGGTATTTTTTTCCCCATGCATGAGTGGATGTTAACCACATTTTCCACTGCAATTACTGCAGTAGACTGGCTAAGAATAACCTATTAGACTGTTATGAGAATTATACATCGTACAAAAAGACATTTTAATGTGCACACAAGTATTAATCCAGGTTTGCATGGCCCCATAAAGTGATAGTTTTCAAGGGGGTGGCACTAAACAGAAGGAATCACATTGCATGACAGATGCAGTCAAAATATAGAACCTTTAATTGAACAAATTTTGCAAAAGCTTAAACTATGATTTTGACAACATATTTTCAACAATCCAAAGAGGCATTTAGACTTAGTAAAATATCCAGAGGTGTTTGTCAAAAGTTGGATTGCACTGAACACGTCTTAGAAAAGGAATAAATAGTAAATATTTTTTGTAAACCAACTACACTTTCTGTTAATGTTAACAATCTCTGTCCACTGACACATTAAAGTGACTTTTTAAACAATTTTACCATCATTAAACTGCATAATATTTAAACTAATAAATAATAACAATAAAATACATAATAGTATTACTGATAGTTGCACCGTTACTTCAAGGCTTCAAGCCCAGGTGCATTACACAGTATTCACCAAATTAAAATAAAATAAAACAAGTGCAACTTGGTGATGACATCTTACCAACTGTACCATCATTTAGGCAAACTGCATTCTATGGACTTTGCTTCAAGCTAAGCTATATACATAAATAATAAAAACTGCAACTTGCATTTATAATGCTGTTTGTGGTATAGCCCTATGGAAGCGCATTAGGGCCACTGTGAAGAAAAAAAAATATGGACACGGAAGAAAAAAACAAACTATGTCGAGAATAAATTCGACATGTTGACTATGTCAAGATTAAAGTCGACATTTCCACTTTATTCTCAGTTTATTTTATAATTAAAGTAGAATGTTGTAAACTAAACTTCATCCTAAAATCAATGTTTAATTTACTAGATTTTTTCAAACCCCGTCACAAGTTAATGCAGCACATCAAATACTTTGTGTTAAGTGTTCCCCGACCCAGTCGTTAATCACTACGCTTCTTAAACTGACTTCCTCCGCACTAAGAGCAGGCGCCTGCAGCAATCACCGCACAGAATCCATTCACTTCATGATATTCCTGCTCTCTACCAAAACCACACAATAATTACCAATCACCACACGATAAACGTCTTTGTGAAATTAAAGCTAGTTATTAACTTAGCCGACAGAGTGTTCAGAACTTTAAAAATATCTTCGTTATACATGTTTAATTATGCCATCCATTCATAGTTGCGCCCATCTCTGAACGAGTCGATAGCACATCGCAGAATGAATACAAGCAAAACATACACTAGCAAGTACAAAAACAAGTACAACTTGGCTTGCAGTATTATCCAGTAGTATAGAAACAGTATTTACACACCTGACCTTTTAAAACTAAAGTATCTCCAGGCGACGGATGTGACTCCTTTTTTTCGGCAAAAGTTCTTCTGTTCATCACATGTTCAACTTTACTTTTAGTTCAGTTTCGGAATGCTCTCTGTCCATTTTCACCGCGCGGCATACCTATGCTACCGCCCACTATTTGGTGGTGTAGCAGTGAAAAAGAGCCCTAGTGCAACAAATCTGTGTTTAGCGGTGTAGCAGTGAAAAAGGTCCCCACTTAAACAGTTTCCCGCTGCGCCACGTTCTGAACGTCGTTTAGGCAATTTAAACCGGTGTTGTGGTATAAGAAAAATCCATATCATAAAAAAAATAAAAAACGGTTTTCGGTATGAACCAGTATACCGCCCAGCACTAGTCTAAATGAGCGTTTAATACAACAAGAGACTCTGTTTGTGGCGCGAGTGCAGAAAGGGCTTCTTTCTCATCACCCTGCCATACAGATGTTCTTTGTGCAAATTGCGCTGAATTGTAGAACGATGTACAGATACACCATCTGCAGCAAGATGTTCTTGCAGGTCTTTGGAGGTGATCTGTGGGTTGTCTGTAACCATTCTCACAATCCTGCACATATGCCGCTCCTGTATTTTTCTTGGCCTGCCAGACCTGCTGGGTTTAACAGCAACTGTGCCTGTGGCCTTCCATTTCCTGATTCCATTCCTTACAGTTGAAACTGACAGTTTAAACCTCTGAGATAGCTTTTTGTAGCCTTCCCCTAAACCATGAGACTGAACAATCTTTGTTTTCAGATCTTTTGAGAGTTGCTTTGAGGATCCCATGTTGTCACTCTTCAGAGGAGAGTCAAAGGGAAGCACAACTTGTAACTGACCACCTTAAATACCTTTTCTCACAATTGAACACCCCTGTCTATGAAGCTCAAGGCTTAACGAGCTAATCCAACCAATTTGGTGTTGCAAGTATTCAGTATTGAGCAGTTACATGCATTCAAATCAGCAGAATTACAATGGTACCCAAATTTTTGCACAGCCACTTTTTCTCATTTGATTTAATTTCACACAACTAAATACTGCTTCACTAAAAATCTTTCTTCGGAAAACACCCCAGTACTCAGATGTTCCTAGGAAATGAAAGACATACCTCTTATCTTTTTTGTTGAAAGTAGGATCAACTATTATGCAGGCTGAGAGGGGTTCTCAAACTTTTTCATATGACTGTATATACAGTAGGTACGGAAAGTATTCAGACCCCCTTCAATTTTTCACTCTTTGTCATATTGCAGCCATTTGCTAAAATCATTTAAATTATTTTTTTCCCTCATTAATGTACACACAGCACCCCATATTGACAGACAAAAAAAAGAATTTTTTAAATTGTTGCAGATTTATTAAAAAAGAAAAACTGAAATATCACATGGTCCTAAGTATTCAGACCCTTTGCTCAGTATTTAGTAGAAGCACCCTTTTGAGCTAATACAGCCATGAGTCTTCTTGGGAAAGATGCAACAAGTTTTTCACACCTGGATTTGGGGATCCTCTGCCATTCCTCCTTGCAGATCCTCTCCAGTTCTGTCAGATTAGATGGTAAACGTTGGTGGACAGCCATTTTTAGGTCTCTCCAGAGGTGCTCAATTGGGTTTAAGTCAGGGCTCTGGCTGGGCCATTCAAGAAAAGTCACAGAGTTGTTGTGAAGCCACTTCTTTGTTATTTTAGCTGTGTGCTTAGGGTCATTGTCTTGTTGGAAGGTAAACCTTCGGCCCAGTCTGAGGTCCTTAGCACTCTGGAGAAGGTTTTTGTCCAGGATATCCCTGTACTTGGCCGCATTCATCTTTCCCTCGATTGCAACCAGTCGTCCTGTCCCTGCAGCTGAAAAACACCCCCACAGCATGATGCTGCCACCGCCATGCTTCACTGTGGGGACTGTATTGGACAAGTGATGAGCAGTGCCTGGTTGTCTCCACACATACCGCTTAGAATTAAGGCCAAAAAGTTCTATCTTGGTCTCATCAGACCAGAGAATCTTATTTCTCACCATCTCAGAGTCCTTCAGGTGTCTTTTAGCAAACTCCATGCGGGCTGTCATGTGTCTTGCACTGAGGAGAGGCTTCCGACAGGCCACTCTGCCATAAAGCCCTGACTGGTGGAGGGCTGCAGTGATGGTTGACTTTCTACAACTTTCTCCCATCTCCTGACTGCATCTCTGGAGCTCAGCCAAAGTGATCTTTGGGTTCTTCTTTACCTCTCTCACCAAGGCTCTTCTCCCCCGGTAGCTCAGCTTGGCCGGACAGCCAGCTCTAGGAAGGGTACTGGTCGTCCCAAACGTCTGCCATTTAAGGATTATGGAGGCCACTGTGCTCTTGGGAACCTTAAGTGCAGCAGAAATTTTTTTGTAACCTTGGCCAGATCTGTGCCTTGCCACAATTCTGTCTCTGAGCTCTTCAGGCAGTTCCTTTGACCTCATGATTCTCATTTGCTCTGACATGCATTGTGAGCTGTAAGGTCTTATATTGACAGGTGTGTGGCTTTCCTAATCAAGTCCAATCAGTATAATCAAACACAACTGGACTCAAATGAAGGTGATCTCAAGGATGATCAGAAGAAATGGAAAGCACCGGAGTTAAATATATGAGTGTCACAGCAAAGGGTCTGAATACTTAGGACCATGTGATATTTCAGTTTTTCTTTTTTTAATAAATCTGCAACAATTTCAAAAATTCTTTTTTTTGTCTGGCAATATGGGGTGCTGTGTGTACATTAATGAGGGAAAAAATTAATTTAAATGATTTTAGCAAATGGCTGCAATATGACAAAGAGTGAAAAATTGAAGGGGGTCTGAATACTTTCCGTACCCACTGTATATATGCATAGACAGATAGATATATATATATATATATATATACACATGTGTGTATATATATATATATATATATATATATATATATATATATATATATATATATATAATATATATATATATACACACACATCTCCATCAAAACTATCACTCGAAGATATATGTGTACAATAAAACAAATGTTTACAAAGCTGTCTAGAAAAACAACTAATCCCTTTATAGCTCAGCAGTGCTTAACCCCACTTCGCCTTTAGGTTCACTGACAACCACTGTTGGCCAGCAATTCTTTAAATATAACTGGCATGATTATCCAGCCAACACCCCGGACAACTTTTCTGTTTTCTGAACTCCTGCCAAACGCGTGCGCTTAAGACCCATGGACGGCCAATGGCTAAGCTGAGCTCAAGCACGCCGGGTGCTGACACTCCAGTAAGTAAATGTTGTTTACTTAGAATACAGGATCCCCCGCATTGACTGAACCTGAATTACAAATGCAGGTTCCGGTTTTCTTTCCCTGGAAAGTGGCACCTTAAATTGCTTGGGACTGGTAGGCTGTGGGGACACTGCCGCATGAAGCTCAACACTTGCTTGGGAGCTTGTACTGGCCATTATACAGCTCCATGCATCTTCAGACAGAGCACACCTGCTGTCTGACATGGCTCTGCTTTCACGCTGCAGTGCCTTCAATACAATGTCCTAAGCGCCATTGTTTAAGCTGGCTCACTTTTACCTTTAAAAGCAGAAAAGTTCCGGTTTAGCGCTACTTCAATCTAACTTGGTTATAGTTGAGTTTGCGCATTACCACTGAGATACGGATATTACAATTATCCAAACCTACTTACTCCAATGCAGGCTCATGGAGGAACCAAGTAAACAGTACACTTGTGATTTGTAAAAACATAAGAAAATTGTACCTTGCTTGCTGGAAGTGCTGTGCCACTATGGATATCTCCATCCAGATCAAACGTTGTCTCTGGGACACTACTAAAAGAAAGAGATATCATGAAATCCAAGCACCACAATGCATGTTGACAGAAAGATGACAAAATGTATTAATACTAATGCTAATAAAACCATTTATTAGTAGGGTCAACAATAATTTTCAGCTGAAATAATACAAGAAAAATTAAGCCAACCACATTTTCACTTAGCATATTTGGTAAAATATTTTGTATATTTTATTTTGTGTTTGTAATCTTTTTACCTAAGGCTAACGTCAGTCATATTGCCTTTCTTATTCAACTAGACTCGTCATTTTAATCAAGAAAAAAACATGGTTACTTAACTCTTCTGTATTGTACAGAGTCAATACATTGGCATTTAATATGAAATTTGACAAAACTCTTCACTTTCTCTGTGTTGTCATCACTGCCAAGCAAAAGTCATTCACACCTTAATTCAAAAATACCTACAGGTAACAGTTCAAGAATACTAGAAATATAGTCTCAAATATGTGTGGTCCATTTCACAAAGCAAATCATTTACAGCTTTGCCTTGATGTAGAATCAAGATTAACATGCATGCAATCTTGTCTGGTTTCATAGTCTTTAATTTTTGATTATTTCATCAAAATAGATGCTTTAGAAAAGGTGAGAACGTACCATTTCTTCATTATGTGTGAAACCTAAAGAAATGCCGTTTTCAAGTACCTCTTCTTACTTTAAATTTTAAGCAGCAGTATTTGATGCTGCTTTAATTTTAGAATGAGTTCAGAGATAGGCGTGTTTAACTGTATTTTGAAAAATTTTACCTTCTGTAAATGCAGTGTTCAGAAAAGAATGCACATGCATCTACAGTTCATGACTGAAAGTTTGCAGATTAATTGCATGATTTAGCTGTTTTTTAAACAATCCGTAATCAGAATTTGTGTTCCTAAATTAAATAAGATATAATTAATCTCCAATTTGAGTGTTATGAAAGAAAATGTCCACACAGAAAAATTATAATACACACAGGAGCAATTACTTACATCAGGGTAAAGCAGGATCAGGTTGTCAAACAACACAGTGTTAACCAATTAACCAAACTATCCAACAAAACTCAAGGTCTGAAAAAGATGTGTCAAGGATGAACAAATAAAAATAATTGCTAGAAACCAGTTATCTATCCTGAATCTTGCACCGTACCTCAAACTAAGGAAACATAACCAGAATTGACGAAAAAAAACTAGTGGATGCTCATCAATCTGGACCATGTTATATGGTAATTTCAAAAAGGTTCTGGCTTCAAAAATCCACTAGTAGGCAAATATTATTCAACTAGAGGACAGTAAAAATAATGCCAGCCTTGCCAAGAAGTGCACATCCTCCTACAATTTGATCAGGACTACAAGAACAACAATAAAAGGTAAATGGTAATCTGAAAATAAGAAGTCTCCCTATCTGTTTACATATCATAACCACATCACCAACAACAAAGTGCTACAACACAGTGGTCTGACAAATTTGAAAGACACAGTCACCACTAGCCAAATGTGCCTGAGTGGCTATGCACTCAGGTTACCTGAATACTAGATCCCCAAAACCACACTAAACATGAAGCTCAGACTGTAAAGAGGAGACAAAGCCATCCATTCAAGACCTAGCAGGTGACCATGAAGACCTCCAACTCGTCAATATCAAATAGGATAAGCCCATTCTCAGTCATAGCCAATTAATCTTGTTGGCAAACCCTTGATATCCAATGTGCCAAATATCCATCCATCCTTTTTCAAACAATTTCTCATCAAACTGCTGAACATTAATTTCGACAAATATACAAATAGAAGCATATGAAAACTTATTTCTACCATCACATTATGGCAAATTTCAGGGATTAAGGTAATAAGTGCAGAGAACAGCCAGCTCAGAATACTACGCTGAAAACACTTTTGAGTATAGAGAGAGAGAGAGGAGAGGAGAATCACCTTATCCCTTATTTATCAGTAAAATAAAAATAGACTTTTTTGACCATGACACTTTACCGTACAAAAGAAAATGTTATTTTATTATGGTAGTAAAAACTATAAAATAAATAAAATAATGCTATAACAAAGCAGTAATAATAATGTAAGTTGTTCTCCAAAAGTGCCCACCATGGCAAAGTTCTTTACCTGGATTTCAACTAAATTGATTTCAACCAAAGAACCACTTTAGAAACTGTGGCACCTAGCATTGCTTTTGCATTTGTAGACAGACTATGAAACATAAAATTCAATTGAGAGATTTTTTTAATCAATGATTATAAAATTGAGAGTTTATATTATCAAGAAAAGCTAAGCTGAACACATTCATATATAGTTCAAAGGCTAAATGATCAAAATGATCATATTTAATAAGATAAAAGAGAGAAAACATATTTACAGTATCATGACAAAAATAACAAAAAAAAGAATACAAAAATATTAAACCCCACATATTTGTGCTTGTTATTACTATCAATAATGCAATGAACGAAACAAAATGCGTAGAATGTTTATTCTTCACACATTAACATTCCACTTGGAATGCTAACAAACTATTATAGTTCACAGGTGTACATCATGATGTCAGAGAGAGGTTACTACTACATCTCCGTTTGTTTTTTGTTTTTTTTTTAAACCTGAAACCTACTAGTCTCACTGTGACTGAAAATGTGGTGATTTTCCAAAAGTACCACTGTATCTAAATACATAAGTGCTTTTTGGCTTGCTGAAATGGTTTTAAATAATTACTTTATATTTGGTTTACAATTTATAAAATATACAATATGTAAAATTTGTCCTATAGGTTAAAAAGTCAAAAGAATGCTGCTGCCCCATTTATGGAAAATTATGATTGCTATTATCTGAATGTTAATATGTTTTTGCTCCACCACTCATCATTACTTCTATCATGACCTCAGGGCACTTCTCTATGGTCAGTAATTTTATGGCACACTGCAACAATTGCCATAATTTTTCGTCTGCTTTCATGACATTTAAGCAACATAAGACTTTAATGTACAAACCAAAAGTATTTAATCTCTAAACATATACCGTATATATATATATATATATATATATATATATATATATTTTGTCATGCACGAGCGCATGGGGAGCAGCTTAAGGACCCGACGCGCACCCTGACAAGTCGTGCCATGGGACAACGGCGGGATAGTAACCTCTATCTTTTTGCTTCCTTAGAAAGAACGAAGCACCGCCACCATAATTTCACCCGGACGACTAAAGAACCACAGCACTTCCGGGTCCCTTTCTACCCTCTGGTCCCTGTTTGATGACGTCAATTACCCATCCATCACCATGATTTTCCCAGCATCACACTGTTTTCATTTCCGGTCCGACCCTATAAGTTGTCCGTCTACCCACCCCTATGTGTCTGATGATTTTTGCTTTGAAATATCTGAACTTGTGCGCAGTATACGGGGCTACGGGCCTTTGTTTTGTCTTTTATTACAATACTAGCAAAATACCCGCGCTTCGCAGCGGAGAAGTAGTGTGTTAAAGAGGTTATGAAAAAGAAACATTTTAAAAATAACGTAACATGATTGTCAATGTAATTGTGTTGTCATTGTTATGAGTGTTGCTGTCATATATATATATACACACACACACACAAACATATATATACATATACATATATACATATCTACATATACACATATCTACATATACACATATATACATATAAACATCCACATATATATACATATATATATATATATATATATATACACATATCAACATATATATACACATACATATACACACATACATACACACACACATATACATATATACATATACACATACATACATACACACACATATATATAAATATATATATATATATATATATATATATATATATATATATATATACACACACAGACACATATATCTACATATATATATTTACATATCTACATATATATACAGTAATCCCTCCTCCATCGTGGGGGTTGCGTTCCAGAGCCACCCGTGAAATAAGAAAATCCGCGAAGTAGAAACCATATGTTTATATGGTTATTTTTATATTGTCATGCTTGGGTCACAGATTTGCGCAGAAACACAGGAGGTTGTAGAGAGACAGGAACGTTATTCAAACACTGCAAACAAACATTTGTCTCTTTTTCAAAAGTTTAAACTGTGCTCCATGACAAGACAGAGATGACAGTTCTGTCTCACAATTAAAAGAATGCAAACATATCTTCCTCTTCAAAGGAGTGCGTGTCAGGAGCACAGAATGTCATATAGATAGAGAAAACAATCTCTAGCAAACAAATCAATAGGGCTGTTTGGCTTTTAAGTATGCGAAGCACCACGGCACAAAGCTGTTGAAGGCGGCAGCTCACACCCCCTCCGTCAGGAGCAGGGAGAGAGAGAGAGAGAGAGAGAGAGAGAGAGAGAGAGAGAGAGAGAGAGAGAGAGAGAGAGAGAGAGAGAGATAGAGAGAGACAGAGTTTGTTTTTCAGTCAAAAATCAATACGTGCCCTTCGAGCTTTTAAGTATACGAAGCACCGTGCAGCATGTCATTTCAGGAAGCAGCTGCACAAAAGATAGCAACGTGAAGATAATCTTTCAGCATTTTTAGACGAGCGTCTGTATCGTCTAGGTGTGCGAACAGCCCCCCTGCTCAATCCCCCTATGTCAGGATCAGAGAAAGTCAGCGCAAGACAGACAGAAAAGTAAGCTGGGTAGCCTCTCAGCCATCTGCCAATAGCGTCCCTTGTATGAAATCAACTGGGCAAACCAACTGAGGAAGCATGTACCAGAAATTAAAAGACCCATTGTCCGCATGAAATCCACGAACCAGCAAAAAATCCGCGATATATATTTAAATATGCTTACATATAAAATCCGCATTGGAGTGAAGCCGCGAAAGGCGAAGCGCGATATAGCGAGGGATTACTGTATAGACATACATACATACATTCACACATATATATATATATACCAGCTGAAATACCCAGCGTTGCCTGGGAGGAAAATAAAGTGTTTTTTTTTAATTGTTTGAGAAAAATATAATTAGAAAAAACACAAGTTTAAAAATAAAAATAAATAAGAGTCGGTTGTTGAAACCCAAAAAAGCAATCATAATACCAGACCCCAACATACGCCCGTTCAAAAATGCAACACTTAAATTTTTTGCCTCCTCTAATCTTGCATCAATTTCTCAGATGCATTGAATTGTGTGGCAGCAGCGCAGTTACCAATTTCTTTTGCCACTTCAAAGACATTTAATTTAAAATCAGCTTCATATTTTCTTCTGATCGAACGCTCCATTGTAGATAAGGGATAGTCTTACGATAAAAGTGTATGAGGGTGTGAGATACAAAAACACAAAACAGTGCAAATGTTGCTTCGGAATAGTTCGGGTATTAGCATGTGGTCACGTAGGCATAATAGAGAAAGAGAGAGAGAGGTTAGGAGTACGCGCTGATACAGCAGTGTGTTCTGTGGTTACTCTCTCAGGAGGGCATTAGCATATCATAATCTGTTAGATCAATAGCGAGAGTTTTCCGCTTTCGACTTGGACAACAGACAGTATAAAATACCATAAATTATACAGTAAAATCCAGTCCGGACGGTATATACGGTAATAAAAACAAAAACACAACTTTAAAAATAAAAATAAATTAACAAACAATGAAGACTAACTAATGTGTTTGTCTTGCGGTCTTGTATGTATGAAACAGGACAATAGATGTTGGCACTGTATCTGATCGTGTTCAGTTCTTACGGGAAAGCGTTCCCCAGGTGGGGAGAAAAGCACATGCCCGTGATATCTGTGGCAATCCGCAGCTACCCTCTAAAACACACGTAGCTCTGATCTCTCTCTCAAAAACGTTAAACGTTACTCCTTAACAATCTGTAGATGATAATGTCTGTTGAACACAAAGGTTTCGCTAGCTAAGCGGAGGCAAGGTGCACTGCAACACGTGGCGAGACGTGGAGTAACTGGAACAGAGGCTGGCGAGTGAATGAGGAAGGTCCCGCCCCCATGCTCTGAGCCCACAGGCACTCTGTTGGATTTGCATAAATACATCGATACCGCAAGTGAACTATGGTACTTAGTGTGACTATTTGAGACTTACTTTTCTGTTCAGGTACCCATTTCCTTTATGTAATCCGCGGATTCTCCGCTATTTTTTGTTCGTTTATTACGATTATAGTTATTTATTGATTCCCTTCTTTAGCTGACTGCCTGCTCATATAAGGCGCTCCGCTTTTTTTTTTTTTTTTTTGAACAGGTTTGATTCATCCAAGTGATCACTCGGGCTCCATTCATTCACTTCTGCTTTTAAATTTTTATTAAGAAGAAAAGAAAACCTTTTAAAATTTTAAAATTGAGGGAAAATATACCAATAACAGTTTGTTAAGGATCTGGTTTTTTTTGTGAAGCTGCCTTCACTCGAGTGATCACTTCGAGCTTTAAGCCTGAGAAATCACCCCGTAAATGCACACGTTTAATTGCACATCTATCTATCTATCTCTCTATATATATATATCTATCTATCTATCTATATATATATATCTCTATATATATATATATATATATCTCTATATATATATATATATATATATATATATATATATATATATATATATATATATATATATATATATATATATATATATACATCCCCGTGCTTTGCAGCGGCGAAGTACTGCTTTTCAATTTTTATTAAGAAGAAAACCTTTTTAAATTGAGTGAAAATATATCATGTTGTCAGTTCAGCACTCCGGTTGTAATATGACCAAGCCGTGCAAGCACACTCTTGAGAATGCAACGTATAGTTCTACAGGAGAAAAGCAATCTTGCCTGAAATCAATGGCAACCTTTTGTAGGTCTATGAACTTAATTTAAACTTTAGGTTTACACGGTGCTTTCTTTCCGAAGTACCTGCACTCATGAATATGTCTGTATGCGTCAGTCGCTCAAATCCCCGCGGTTTGTACTGGTGAAGTTCTGCTTTTAAATTTTTATTAAGAAGAAAAGAAAACCTTTTAAAATTGAGGTAAAATATACCAATAACGGCGGCACGGTGGCGCAGTGGGTAGCGCTGCTGCCTCGCAGTTGGGAGATCTGGGGACCCGGGTTCACTTCCCGGGTCCTCCCTGCGTGGAGTTTGCATGTTCTCCCCGTGTCTGCGTGGGTTTCCTCCGGGCGCTCCGGTTTCCTCCCACAGTCCAAAGACATGCAGGTTAGGTGGATTGGCGATTCTAAATTGGCCCTAGTGTGTGCTTGGTGTGTGGGTGTGTTTGTGTGTGTCCTGCGGTGGGTTGGCACCCTGCCCGGGATTGGTTCCCTGCCTTGTGCCCTGTGTTGGCTGGGATTGGCTCCTGCAGACCCCCGTGACCCTGTGTTCGGATTCAGCGGGTTGGAAAATGGATGGATGGATATACCAATAACAGTTTGTTAAGGATCTGTTTTTTTTTGTGAAGCTGCCTTCACTTGAGTGATCACTTCGAGCTTTAAGCCTGAGAAATCACCCCGTAAATGCACACGTTTAATTGCACATCTGTTAATATGTATGCTTACAAAGTATTAAAAGACACTCAACAATTACACAGTATTAAAAGACACTCAACAATTAACGTCATTTACCTTCGTTCCCGCGTTTGACTCGTGCTGTAAATCTCTTCCTTGTTTTCACTTCACGTGATTACGTAGGAGGCGTAATACGTGATGACGCGATACGTGACTCCGCCTCCTCCATTAGAGTATATGGACAAAAAACAGGTTCCAGTTATGACCATTACGCGTAGAATTTCGAAATGAAACCTGCCTAACTTTTGTAAGTAAGCTGTAAGGAATGAGCCTGCCAAATTTCAGCCTTCTACCTACACGGGAAGTTGGACAATTAGTGATGAGTGAGTCAGTCAGTCAGTGAGTCAGTCAGTCAGTGAGGGCTTTGCCTTTTATTAATTAGTATAGATATAAGCTCCAAGTCTGTCTGTATGTCTGTCTGCTTTTCACGAGAGAACTACTTAACGGATTTAGATCGAGTTTTTTTGCAATAATTTGCTTGAACATTCCGGTTGATTTTGTAGCTTCTCTCATTGCGCTAAGTATTATAGTTCAGTTGATTTATCTGAGAAACAGGCTTTGGGCCGAGGGGAGGGGGAGGCGGGACCTCAGGAGTAGGGAGCCGGGCAGGCCATCTTCATTCACACGCCAGCCTCCATTCGAGTTGCTCTACCTCTCGCCACATGTTGGACCGTACCTTGCCTCTGCTTAGCTAGCAATACCTGTTTGTTCAGCAGGCATCATCTAGAGATTGTTAAAGAGTAACGTTTGATGTTTTTGAGAGAGAGATCACAGCTACGTGTGTTTTAGAGGGTACCTGCTCATTGGCAAAGATATCACAACCACATGTTCTTCTCCCCACACGGGACGCTCTCTCGTCACAGCTGAATATGATCAGATACAGTGGCAACGTTTGCCATTGGAGCATACCTACTTTCCGCTTGGCCAGAGATACCTTGTGAACTTTTACATTTTTGCCAAAGAGATCACAACTACATTCTCGCTCCAAAAAAACTGTATATCAAGAAGCCCTCGGATACGAAAGCTATCCATATAAACTTTTCCCAATGCAAATTACTGCTTTTTTTTTTTTTTTTTTATTGATTTTTAAAGTTTGTCCTGTTTCACTACTACATGGGTGGAGCCACAGGGGACAGCTAGTATTAAATAATAAAATGTTTACCTTTAAATAATAAAATGTTTACCTTTAAAGTTCTTATAGAAATGTGTAAAAAATAAATCAAAAAAGGTAGGAAACATAATAACAAGTGCTGGACCTGTATTTATCCCCTTACATGTATGTTTGTTCGATGGACCCAACATTTTGGCATAGTCGTTTTATGCGACAATTTCCCAGAAGGATACAACAACCACTATCAGGTAAACAGCTGGGTCTCTGAATAAAGACATATACTTTCTATGACTTCAGATATACATTATATGGATGTTAAATAAGAAGTTCATGCCTTAATGTTACATGTATAGTAAGACAAAAAGACATTATACACCACGTTCATAAGGCAAAAATAAAACATTGTGCATACCCAGACTTGCTTCTTGGGCCTTTCATCATGGGGCCTGAGTCCATTCCTCTCTTGTTTAACCCATGGTCATGGCTAGGATCAACAAACTTGAAGACATGAGAAGACCCAAACTGGACCTTCATGCCGCTTCGAAGTAAGGTGCTCTCTGTGAGGCGCTGACCATCAACATAGGTCTCTGCTTCAAAACTTAGAGGGGTCAATAAAACTTCACCATCAATATTGGTTAGTTCACAGTGATGAGGTTGGATGCCTGGGCCAAACAACTGAAAAACAGTGGCAGAACTTTATGTAGCATAAAAACTACCCTTTAGTTTATTTTAGCTAAAAATATTTTTTCCTTCCAAATTTTAAACAGTATTCCTCACTTCATTATGAACAGAATATTTAAAAAGCCTTTAGACAAAAAAAGCCACAAAATGAATAAATCTGATACTTGCAATTCCAACTTTTCATTATAAATTGCCACTGAAAATATAGCAAAACAAGATTAAAGGAGTACTCCATCCAAAAATTATTTTTTATATGATTTAAAGGATATTTAAATTTTTTCTCAGCCATCATTACAAACTAAAATGGTCAAGTAACATAAAAATTATTTCTAGGTGGAGTATTCCTTCAAGGACATTAATACATTGTTATGACAAGAAGAGTGCTGTTATAGCTTCAACATACTCAGTGAATGTATTAGTCAAGCAATGCACCCACCAAGTACACAATGTGAATGCATTAATGAAAAAGATGCAAAATGACATGAAGACAACAGGGACTCACTTACATAAAATGAATTAATAATTTATTTTTCTGATATTTTTATTTATCAGATAAGTCGGTCTCTGAGTAAAAGATTAAGAAAACATTTTTGTAAAACCATATTGATTCTGTATTATGTGGTCATTTGACCATATCATGAACACTAGTATCCTCTGTAGCAGCTTCTTTTTGTTTAATCAATTTCTTAGTCAAATGACAATTATTTTTAAACTCTTTCCTCTTAATTTGTCTCTACTTTTGTGCAATACAGTCAGTAATATACTAAAGTACATGATATAATTTTGAAAAATATCTAGCAGATGTGCTTGTAATGGTGCTATAACAGCATTTCAACAATCATTTCAGGTTTTTTTTATGATAACTCACTATTTTAAATACTTCTTTCTAAGCAGTTTGTAAAAAAAATATTGAAGATGCAAAATACATATCCCATTGTTGTGCTCTATTACCATATTTTGAGAGCAATAAAAGACAAAAGCCATAAACAGACTTTTCAGAGACAGTCCTATATGAATGATTATGATGTACAGTGGTGTGAAAAACTATTTGCCCCCTTCCTGATTTCTTATTCTTTTGCATGTTTGTCACACAAAATGTTTCTGATCATCAAACACATTTAACCATTAGTCAAATATAACAAGTAAACACAAAATGCAGTTTTTAAATGATGGTTTTTATTATTTAGGGAGAAAAAAAATCCAAACCTACATGGCCCTGTGTGAAAAAGTAATTGCCCCCTGAACCTAATAACTGGTTGGGCCACCCTTAGCAGCAATAACTGCAATCAAGCGTTTGCGATAACTTGCAATGAGTCTCTTACAGCGCTCTGGAGGAATTTTGGCCCACTCATCTTTGCAAAATTGTTGTAATTCAGCTTCATTTGAGGGTTTTCTAGCATGAACCGCCTTTTTAAGGTCATGCCATAGCATCTCAATTGGATTCAGGTCAGGACTTTGACTAGGCCACTCCAAAGTCTTCATTTTGTTTTTCTTCAGCCATTCAGAGGTGGATTTGCTGGTGTGTTTTGGGTCATTGTCCTGTTGCAGCACCCAAGATCGCTTCAGCTTGAGTTGACGAACAGATGGCCGGACATTCTCCTTCAGGATTTTTTGGTAGACAGTAGAATTCATGGTTCCAGCTATCACAGCAAGCCTTCCAGGTCCTGAAGCAGCAAAACAACCCCAGACCATCACACTACCACCACCATATTTTACTGTTGGTATGATGTTCTTTTTCTGAAATGCTGTGTTCCTTTTACGCCAGATGTAACGGGACATTTGCCTTCCAAAAAGTTCAACTTTTGTCTCATCAGTCCACAAGGTATTTTCCCAAAAGTCTTGGCAATCATTGAGATGTTTCTTAGCAAAATTGAGACGAGCCCTAATGTTCTTTTTGCTTAACAGTGGTTTGCGTCTTGGACATCTGCCATTCAGGCCGTTTTTGCCCAGTCTCTTTCTTATGGTGGAGTCGTGAACACTGACCTTAATTGAGGCAAGTGAGGCCTGCAGTTCTTTAGACGTTGTCCTGGGGTCTTTTGTGACCTCTCGGATGAGTCGTCTCTGCGCTCTTGGGGTAATTTTGGTTGGCCGGCCAGTCCTGGGAAGGTTCACCACTGTTCCATGTTTTTGCCATTTGTGGATAATGGATCTCACTGTGGTTTGCTGGAGTCCCAAAGCTTTAGAAATGGCTTTATAACCTTTACCAGACTGATAGATCTCAATTACTTCTGTTCTCATTTGTTCCTGAATTTCTTTGGATCTTGGCATGATGTCTAGCTTTTGAGGTGCTTTTGGTCTACTTCTCTGTGTCAGGCAGCTCCTATTTAAGTGATTTCTTGATTGAAACAGGTGTGGCAGTAATCAGGCCTGGGGGTGGCTACGGAAATTGAACTCAGGTGTGATACACCACAGTTAGGTTATTTTTTAACAAGGGGGCAATTACTTTTTCACACAGGGCCATGTAGGTTTGGATTTTTTTCTCCCTAAATAATAAAAACCATCATTTAAAAACTGCATTTTGTGTTTACTTGTGTTATATTTGACTAATGGTTAAATGTGTTTGATGATCAGAAACATTTTGTGTGACAAACATGCAAAAGAATAAGAAATCAGGAAGGGGGCAAATAGTTTTTCACACCACTGTATATGACTATGCCCCTGCAATGAGTTAGATGTCACCATACACTGAATCCTACCAAGACAGGCACCAATGTCCCATTCTCAATACTGAACAAGAGGACTATAAAATTGATAGATAATATATTCCTTAAACACACATTTGTTGAAAAGCATATAAATACATGTCTGTGGCTATGAAACTGGTAAGTACCAAAATATGCAGCCACATGAAAATCTCTCAGGATAAGAGTTTAAGAACTCTAACCTAGAGCAATTCAAGAATTTCATTAAGAGCTATTAAGAAACTGACAAATATTTTTCAAAGAAAAAAGAAATGTTTAGTGTTATGAATTATCTCAGTGGGTGCTGTAAGTACAACTCTGAACAAATCCAATTTCAAATTATCTTAAATCATAAAAGTTTATTCACTAAAGAATAGATTAGTACATTTTTAGTTAACTGATTTAAAATATACTGTGAAAATGTATAACAGAATGTTTGTTCCTGAAAAGATACAGGTTTGTTTATTAAAAAAAAAATCATATTTCTAAGCATCACAAAAAAGTGCATCATATAAAAACATTTCCTTAAAAGGAAACCAATTCAGTCATCTTATTATTAAAAAACAATTAATATGGTATTAACACTAGAATTACCCGAGCCTACGAAAAAACTCGTAGATCCGGCCCGCCTTAAATTGCTTCTTAAAACCATTCTCACCTCTCCGCCAGCGTCTTTTGTCATCTAAATGTACTGATAAAGACAAGCTACAAACAGCCGGCTATTCCATCCCCCCACCGACTTAGAACGTAAACGAACTTTTTCCAGCTCATGTCTTGATTGATTATTTGGGAGTGAAGTAGAGTTTTAGAGTGGAAATAATAAATCGTTATTTGGAACACACGCATTTCATGTGTGTTGCGTTTCTACAGTAATCTGTGTAAACACATTGTTAAAACAGAAACTTTTTTTATATTCTAGTAACAAAATGTAGGCATAAACTATAAAATGTATGAAGCCTGAACTCCAAATATCAAAGAAACACTTTCACAAAAGGTACAAAAAAAAAAAAAGCCGCTGCCAAAAAAGCCGCCTTAGTGTGCGACATTGACACTCATTTACTATAACTGCCGCTGTGGCGCAACAGTATCAGTTGCTGACTACCAATCAGAAGGTCATGAGTTCGATCCTGACTCCCTTTTGTGAAGTGTTCTTATTTTTACTGTTTTAGAATAAAAAGATACATTTGATTTCAGTCTGTAAC
Organism: Erpetoichthys calabaricus; assembly: GCF_900747795.2. NCBI lineage: Eukaryota > Metazoa > Chordata > Cladistia > Polypteriformes > Polypteridae > Erpetoichthys > Erpetoichthys calabaricus. Next base: position 98,479,607 of record NC_041396.2, on the reverse strand, counting down.
AGCCAGTGTAATTTATGATATTTGTAAAGGTTAGCTTTATTTATTTATTTTTTTAATTCACTTTTCATTCTCTGTCGCGTTCATGATCCTTCCCTAGCCCACCTGACACTGCTGTTATCACATAAAGACGCGCTATAGCTCTGCAGTTTATCACGATACATACGACCACGCGTTTTTTTTTCCCACAATCTTGCCAGTCTCCACATGTTACTGTATGCTGTTTCTTTTGTACTCCAGGACATGCAGAGGAAAGCATAGTAAAGAGCAGTCACTTCAGCGCTATATGCAATAATCAGACACTCCCCATCTGACACTGCTGTTTTCACATAAAGACTCGCTATAGCTCTGCAGTGTACTTGTGACTGCATTGTGATACCAATGCTTGCGAACTGAAGTGTCTGCATGCACTTTTCGTGGCATTACACGCATATTTTTTGAGCATGCCCATGTAGCTCAAACACAGGAACATATGTTGATGTAAAAGTATAACAAGACAAGTGCACTTTTATTCAAGACTATAACCGAAGAAAAAAGAAAGCAAGTTACAGTAGGCGGTTGATATGACAGCTTACGTGGTGCAATGCTAAGAACTGCTGATTTCCATTCCGTGCTATATAACTGTTAACATTTGAATCTGATGATTGCATATAGCGCTGTCTTATTCAGTGTGCGCAAGAACATGCAGGTGGCCAGTTGCTGCGTGCTACAATGCACATTTTAAAAAAAGAAAGACAAATATATGTGACGTTTTGAAGAAATCATTTTATGACGCGAATAGTACCAATCAGAAAACACTGTCAAAGTAATGCAATATTATTTGAAAACGAACAGCGTCAGGTTGGGTGTGAAGTTATACTGGCGCTGTTTGAGTCAGATCAGAAGCTGAATAAGCTGAACAAGCTCCTGTTCTGACTCTAAGTAAAAAGCATGAATTAATCAACAGAAATAACCGCGATCGACATTTTAAACTTAACGATTTACAGTGCATACCAACTTATAAATTTTATGTCCGTTTGAGAAAAAAAAAAACACTTTCTCCAAAGCTGGGAATCGAACTCGCGTCTCTGTAGCATGGAAGGGTTTCTGTGCTCCAAGTCAGCAAATCTTAGCGTTAAGCCACGGAAAGAGCTGTAGTATCCTTGAACCTTTTGTGAAAGTGTTCATTTGATGTTTGGACTTCAGGCTTCACACATTCTATAGTTTATGCCTACATTTTGTAACATTTATTACTAAAATATGAAAATGTTTCTGTTTTAGCAATGTGTTTACACAGATTACTGTAGAAACAGAACACACATGAAATGCGTGTATTCCAAATAACGATCTATTATTTCCATTCTAAAACTCCAGCAGTTCAGTCACTCCCAGATAATCAAACAAGGCATGAGCTGGGAAAACTTAGTGAACGTTCTGCGACAGTGGGGGATGGAATAGCCGACTACTTGCTGCTCGTCTTAATCAGCACATTTAGATGACAAAACAGAGGTGAGAACAGTTTTCAGGTGGGCCGGATTTACGAGTTTTTTCGTAGACTCTGGTAATTCTAGTGTTAAAAGTATCTAAAAACAATATAAAAAAATCTAATTTTGGCATGAACTCAAAAATATTTACAGACTTTCAGGAGTTACTAGTACGGGAACTGTCACTTGTGAGGACCTTTTCTTAGAAAGGGTGTAATTACAGCTATGCAACACATAATGTCCATTTGGGCAACATCCAATTAAATATTCATCTGTGGTCCCATTAGGTTATAACAGAGGTCAGAATTCCCAAAAAGAGAAAAGGACTTATCCACAAATAGAGAACATAACAGCATCCCACATGCAATACGTGTATGCAATATGTCTTATATACAAAGCGACTGCTCTGCCAGTACTGTACTATATGTTCTATTGTTATTTTAATGTGAACTATAAAAAAAAAAACAAAATTACCATACAACAGTGTATGCTTAGACTCATATGCAGAAGCACCCAACTTCACGTATCTCTGGAGCGTTATAAAATTATCTCTCTGTATTTAGTCAAAACAGTTACACTATAGTATCCCATACAGATTTGCTAAACGACCAAATCGTAAACCATCCTTTTTCATAGAACGTGTCGCAGAAGTTCAGTGGCACATACCTGTAATTTTACTTATTTCTCTTTATAACTGTTCAAGCTGAAAAACCTTAAGTAGCACACTAAGTATACAGCTACATTTGGAGCTATAAAATAAACAGCACTTCATATTCTAGAAGCAAACTGCATGACTATTGGACTATTTCTGTTCATTTACTAAATGTAACTTACTGTAATCTAAACACTTAAGGATAATGGCAGAATAGCAAGGTGTTTTAGTAACAATCAAAGGGACAAGCTGTATTTTCCCAGGGAAAGAATGGCAGAATTTCTAGGCTGTACAAATGTTAAACACTGGTTTTCACAGCTAAAACTGAGTAAAAACAATGTCTTAAGGCAGTATAACTATTGCATGGGAGTATAGCTAAGCACTCATTATGGTACATAAGTTTCATTGCACTCAAAACAAGTCATACAGTTGTGCTTGAAAGTTTGTGAACCCTTTAGAATTTTCTTTATTTCTGCATAAATATGACCTAAAATATCATCAGTATTTTACTCAAGTCCTAAAAGTAGATAAAGAGAAACCAGTTAAACAAATGAGACCAAAATATACTTGATCATTTATTTATTAAGGAAAATGATCGAATATTACATATTTGTGTGTGGCAAAAGTATGTGAACCTTTGTTTTCAGTATCTGGTGTGACCCCCCTTTACAGCAACAACTGTAACTAAACGTTTCCGGTAACTGTTGATCAGTCCTGCACACCGGCTTGGAGGTTTTAGCCCATTCCTCTGTACAGAACAGCTTCAACTCTGGGGTGTTGGTGGGTTTCCTCAAATTAACTGCTCGCTTCAGGTCCTTCCACAACATTTCGATTGGATTAAAGTCAGGACTTTGACTTGGCTATTCCAAAACATTAACTTTATTCTTCTTTAACCAATCCTTGGTAGAACAACTTGTGTGCTTAGGGTCGTTGTCTTGCTGCGTGACCCACCTTCTCTTGAGATTCAGTTCATGGACAGATGTCCTGACATTTTCCTTTAGAATTCTCTGATATAATTCAGAATTCATTGTTCCATCAATCAAGGCAAGCCGTTCTGGCCCAGATGCTGCAAAACAGGCCCAAACCATGATACTACCACCACCATGTTTCACAGATGGGATAAGGTTCTTATGCTGGCTGACTATTACACGCCTTGCTCTTGGAGTGATCTTTGTTGGTCGACCACTCCTGGGGAGGGTAACAATGGTCTTGAATTTCCTCCATTTGTACACAATCTATCTGACTGTGGATTGGTGGAGTCCAAACTCTTTAGAGATGGTTTTGTTACCTTTTCCAGCCTGATGAGCATCAACAACTCTTTTTCTGAGGTCCTCAGAAATCTCCTTTGTTCGTGACATGACACAGTGTCAAACATGTGTTGTGAAGAGCAGACTTTGATAGATCCCTGTTCTTTAAATAACACAGGGTGCCCACTCACACCTGATTGTCATCCCATTGATTCAAAACATCTGACTCTAATTTCACCTTCAAACTAACTGCTAATCCTAGAGGTTCACATACTTTTGCCACTCACAAATATGTAATATTAGATCATTTTCCTCAATAAATAAATGACCAAGTATAATATTTTTGTCTCATTTGTTTAACTGGTTTCTCTTTATCTACTTTTAGGACTTGAGTGAAAATCTGATTATGTTTTAGGTCATATTTATGCAGAAATATAGAAAATTCTAAAGGGTTCACAAACTTTCAAGCACAACTGTAAGTCTAACAAAGTATCAATCTGTAAACTCATTAAAATATAATTACTAAACATCATCCTTGTAAATTCTAAGTAGCTAACATACTGTAGATAATGTGCTCTTCAGTGCAAAAACCAGTAAATATAAATTTTTGTATGTGTAGCTATATGGTGCTTATTTGCCAGTGCAGAGCAATAAAACAAACAAGTGGACACTCATTCTCTTAGCCAAGGCAAACTACATCATGTTCATTCACCTGGATGGAGTTTTCATCCGTTTTCTCAGATCCAACTTCTGTGACACTTGTCTGTAACCGGTACAGCTTTGGTTTATCCCTTGAATCAGAGCCATCTGTAAGAGATGGTATTAGTTTTACAAACAAAATCATTTTTAAAGCTAAAAGAAAATTTGTAAAGCAGGATTGCAAAACCTGGCCCCATAGCATGCATAAGGACTCAGTTGTTAATTAATTAAGAAATTAGTCTTAAGGCTATGACTATATTCATTTACAATATTTATAGCATTTTTTTAAACTAAAAAACATTTACAATCAGTATGGGGAATGTGACAAAATACAGAGTATGTCATCATAATTCTAAAAATGAATTCATCTTTATAAACCACACACTCATACAGATACAGGACATCAAAATGAAATGTGATAAATCACACCCAATTAAATTACACTATGCTGGAGTCCCTACATATAGTGTTCTTTAGATGGAAAAGAATTTAGTATTGGAAATGCCATAACAAAATTAAAGACCTAATAAAAGAAATGTTGCTGGATTACAAATAATACTGGCACATCCTGTTTAAAAGATATGTTTGCACTGCAGATTTGAGTGAGCAAGAGAAAAACTGAAATCTACTACATGTTTAAGTATTTAGGCTACATACAATATATTCATAACTAGTATAGATTACAATTCTGTTATAAAAGATTCAATTCTTTTTTAAACTTGACTTGCTTTATCCATTTATTAAAAAGCATATATATATTTTGCCCATTCACATTGGTAGATTTGGTCCAGCTAATTCAAGATGCAACATATGTTTAGTACAAGGGGGCTCCACCCCCTGCTCGCTTCGCTCGCCTACCCCTGGTGTTTTGAACCCGTGCCCGCTGGTCAGCCGTAGTTTCAGACGCGCGTTGTAGGAGCTTGCGTTGTTTTGAACCCGTGCTTGCTCTGCTTCTGCGGTTTGAGACGCGCGTTGTAGGCGTATATCCATCAGTTGAGCTCGTTCGGTTTGAACCCGTGCCTGTTTTGCCTCCGCAGTTTCAGACGGTGGATAGGAAGTAAAGAACGCATTGTATGGCAAATCACAAAGATTTATTGGAATATCTTTTTATATACAATATTTGTAGTAAAGATGGTTTGTTGTCCTTGAATGATTTTTTCTTGGTATTGGAGTATTTATAAGTTAAAGTTTAATGTCAGATGAACGCCAAACTCATGAGAAGGCTACATAAAGTTATCCATGTCCAAATACGCACTTAGAGAGGTATATACCAACTTTGTCCATGGTCCGTGCTTGGGATTTGTTGATTGTTATGGCAAATGCAAGTTTACTGGGAAACTGGCGTCGCCCAAGTGTAAATGGCAATTCAAGGGCAGAACTTGTAAGGTGAATTCTAGGAATTAAAACAGTATTGTCAGTATGTGATCCTGTAAGCATTTTTGCTTCAATAACATGGTTTGACATGGTGTTGATGACTAAACGTGTACCGTTGCATAAACCCTGTTTAGTATTAACGTTTTTTAATAGCATGACAATTGTTCCAATTTTAAGGTTAAGATTGTGTTGTGGCAATCCGGCTGGGTTAATAGTGTTCAGATATTGTAAAGGGAAATTAAGATGTTCAATGTCGTCTGCAGAATCAATTTTGTCAGTACTTAGAAAGAGGCGGATTTCTCCAGGTAGTAATGCAATGACTTGGTTAATTATGTGATCCACATCAATATTCTTTGGACATAATATAGGCCGTCGCGTTAAGAGTGGTATCTGGTGTATTGTTTTGGAGGTGTGAGCGCAACTACATTAGTTATTCCTTGTTTAGCGTTAGTAACATGGATAATGGATTGCACTTATTGTTAATACGTAGCGTTTTCTGTGGTTGAATTGTTAAAAATGTATGACTGTAATGTGATGATTAAGTTAATATTGTATCACTGTAATGTGATTCAAATATGTTGTGGAGTCCGTATTTCGTTTCTTCGTATTATTACCCATCAGGTGTTGCGCCTGTGTTATCTGTGGTTGTCCTGTTAAAATTGTATCACTGCAATGTGATTCCAATATGTATTGTAGTCCGGTCTCTTGTTGTTTATGTATGACGTCGTTTGTCGGCGTGCATTTTTTTAGAGGTGCGTGGAATGTCATGTGTAGTGTGTACGTTGATTTCAGATGCACGTTGTAGGCGAATGCTTCTATCGTAGTATCTTCCGTTTTCCGAACCACAATTCGCTGTCTGTAATATGTTGGGCTTGATGTGTGACCCTTTGAGGACTCCGTAGTCTGTCCCGTTTTACTGTGGTGTGGGGGTGTGAGTCCTCTTTTTCAGTACTATCTCGGGCTTCATATGTGAACTTTTGTGGAGTCGTTAGACTGTCTCATTTCACTGTTAGGCGGGGATAATCTGATTCAAATATGTTGTGTTGTCCGTATGTGTGGGGTTTCTGTATGATCTCGAGTGTTCGCTTGCGGTTGCTCTTTCGTTTTTGAGGCTCAATCTCGGGCTCGATGGGTGACCGTGTGTGGAGTCCGTAGTCTGTCCCGTTTCACTTTGGAGCGTGTGTCTGACTCGTCTTTTTTGTGTGATATGGGCGCGTTGCCTCATTTCTTATTTCTGTTAGTGGAGGGGTGTTTTGTGTCTCATTTCTTATTTATGTTAGTGTGTGGACTCCGTAGTCTGTCCTGTTTCGTGTGCTATGGGTTTTGTGTGGGGCTTGTGTTTGACTCCTCTTTTTTTGTGTGCTAGGGGCGCGTTGCCTCATTTCTTATTTCTGTTAGTGGAGGGGTGCTTTGTGTCTCATTTCTTATTTATGTTAGTGTGTGGAGTCCGTAGTCTGTCCCGTTTCGTGTGCTATGAGCTTTGTGTGGCGCTTGCGTCTGACTCCTTTTTTTTGTGTGCTAGGGGCGTGTTGCCTCATTTTTTATTTCTGTTAGTGGAGGGGGGCTTTGTGTGTCGTGGGTCTGAATCCTCTTTTTTGTGTGTGTCCAGTTTCGTGTGCTATGTCCGTAGTCTGTCCCGTTTTGTCTGCTATGGGCTTTGTGTGGCGCTTGCGTCTGACTCCTTTCTTTTTGTGTGCTAGGGGCGCGTTACCTCATTTTTTATTTCTGTTAGTGGAGGGGGGCTTTGTGTGTCGTGGGTCTGAATCCTCTTTTTTGTGTGCGTCCCATTTCGTGTGCTATGGGCTTTGTGTGGCGCTGTGTGCCATGGGTTTGTGTGGCGCCTGCGTCTGACTCCTTTTGTTTGTGTGCTATTGTCGCGTTGCCTCATTTCTTATTTTCCGTTGGTTGGAGGGGGGCTTTGTGTGGCGCCTGCACACTACGTCTTTTGCATCCACGGGCAGGTCCCTGCGTCCATATCTGGTTTACCATTCTCGTTTAGTAATATGGATGGTGCTGCCTCTCTCACACTTTGCTGCAAGGATAATGTTTCTTAGGACATAGGCAGTTTCAAGTTACCATTACATATGAAATACTTAGATGAACTTTGTGCATTAAGTTTAATGTTTGCCACAACAGATCACAAAACTAGCTGAGTTACTAGGTTTTGCCTGGGAAATTTCATAAGACAATTGGCTTCAGTTATAGTCAGGCTTTCCAGTAGTAGTATGTAGCTAACTAAATGCTTTTCAATATACAGTATTGGATTTTTACAAAGAGCCAAAATTACTGGTAGGCTGGGCTTTGAACCTAGCACTTCAGACCCTGAGGCTGAGGGTGTGAATCCTGGTACTGACAGTGTGTGACCATGAGCAGGTCACATTACCTGCCTGTGCTCCAAATGGAAAAACACATGTAACCAACTGTATCACAAATGTTTTATACTGCTTTGAATAAAACATAACTCGAATAATAAGTAACAATAATAGCATTAGGTCCCTGGAGCTGCTAACTCTTGAACACGCTATATACAATTGCCCATGAGTAAGCATCCATGCATTAGATCAAATTCTTGTTGTGACTTGGGTTTTGTAGATGGTCCTTGCAAGACACAATTCTACAGAAAAGTATATTCTTTTGAAAAGAAATGGTTAATTATTAGATGTTTTTTTTCATTTCATTTGTTTATGTCATTTAATAAAGTATTTCTATTTGTGTTTTTTTTTCCAGTTATATGTGGTCCCACTATAAAATCTGTAGATGCAAATGTATATGTAAAGAATTTTTGAGAGAGGGAGAATGGGGATTCTTAGCTCAAAGTAAGCAGACGAGCATGTAAATGTAAACAATTTGAAGACTGGGGTGTGGGTCCCCTTTTAAAATCCTTGGATGCAGCAACAAGAACAACATTTATATATAGAGCATGTTTTCATACATACAATGTAGCTCAAAGTGCTTTACAAAATGAAATAACAGGAAGTTAATATAAAACATAAACAAGATTAGGCAATGATATAATAAGAGTATGTAACAAATAAAAAGGAAAGGTCGAATGGCCAGGAGGACAGAAAAAAAAAAAAAAAACTCCAGTTAGGCTGGAGGAAAAAAAAAATCTGTAGGGTTTCCAAGGCCAAAAGATCACCCACAGCCCCCGACTGGGCATTCTACCCAACACAGATGTTCTAAATTAGTCCTTATGGTGCAAATATATATTTCAACAGTGTAGCTTTTGAAAGATCTGTTAACTTTAAACTGAGACTGTTGTTTCAGGAGTGTTTCTAGGATTTGCAGGTATCAGATTCTAAGCCCCCTCTGCAATTGTCGCATGATGTCTCACATGTATATAAAATCTAAGAGCACCCCTTTGGGCTATCCATGTTGTTGTGATGTGAGATTTTGCATATAACTTGATAAATATTTTGTATGTCTTTATTTGTAATTTAGGCAAAGCAATGTAATTTAGTGTTACTTTGGTGAGAGGCATTCGTGATTGCCCCGCTTTTAACGACTTGAGTTTCTTTGAATTTTACGACAGAATTGGTGGTGGGGGGGTGCTTTAAACCAGTTTGGCAAGTGTTTCTCTCCTAAAGTCTTTCAACCCTCGCAAGGAAGCCAGGTTACTTTAACATATGGTCTTGGGGGGAGGCAGGTTTTAAGATGTTGTATTCCTCCATTGGTCTGAAGTATGGCTGCTTGGAATTGGCTTGGATCAGAAGCTTTTAAGTACCATGATGTCCTATTGGCTCTAGGGGTGGAACAGAGAATCTATAAATCTGCTTGCTCAACCACATTCTCTCTCTCTCTTACTAACATCTGAAAGAAGCGTCTCTTACTAACCTCTGATGATGAAGACAACATAATGGAGACCACAGTTTAGCAGCCATATTGGAACAAGCATACGGCCTGTTCTGAAGAAAGCTGAGCACCAATGATGCCTTAACTAGAGACATTTTAAATAACTAAAAGTCTGTGTGCCACCTGAAACTACACATCACCATAATACATTATTTTATGTGTAACTTAACTCCTGCTTGTTTTTTTTACTACATCTAATTGCCTGAGGTTATAGATATAGAACGGAAGGTGGGGCTAAGTTATATACTATAATACCTTATAAACAGTGGTAAGTCTGTGAGATTAGGCATTCTGACAAAGGCTACATATTAATAATACAATAGGGGAAAGTAGAGCAATATATTACTCTACCAAGACAAAACACATGTATATTCATACAGTGGTGTAACGTTGATCAGGAGCTATAATGCATATGATGGACAAAAAGATCAGAGGCCTTACTACTACAATGTTGATCAGGAGCTATAATGCATATGATGGACAAAAAGATCAGAGGCCTTACTGCTACTGATCATGTATATAATCGGGAAACAATAAGGGAATGGGCACAACAGATCAGGATCTTAAGCCTCTGAAGCCCCTACCTCCTTCCAACTCCACTGCATTGTTGCAGGCTTGTCCTGGATTCAAAGACACCATTTCCACCTCAATGTCTTTCTCCTGCCCCTTCTGTGCCTAGTAAAGCAATTCCTACATCACAGCCAAAGACCCATGCACCCTGACTGGAGCTGACTAACCATTGAAATTCGCATCTTCCTTGAGCTTCACCCAATACTTTTTCCTTCCATTTCAGATCTCACCATAAACACCAAACACAATCACATCTCTTCTTTCCTGTCCAGGACACTTTACTTTTTTCAGTCATTCATCCACCCTATTGATTAGTGCTGCTGTTGGCCTGATCTATCAATTGCTTTAATCACAGATCACGAACATATGCATAGTATTAGTATATATTCATAATATTAGTATATATTACGAAATACATTTATTGTCAAATTACAACTCTCTACACTGTTTTAGAGTTGGCTAATCATGGCAACAGTTGCACCACATTCAGTGGAAGAAGGCTCCTCCAAATATTGGGGAAAAATTCTCCTCTTTATGTGAGTATTTCACCTGAAAAACTTTTTTTCACCTGGGGGAAAAAAAAAAAAGTTTGTTTGTTCAATGCATAAAAACAAACACATGGCTGTCCCTAAACATTAATATATCAAAATGTCCTTTCTTATTGAATACCTGCTAACCTAAATGTACCATTATGCCAAATAGCTTTTTAGCTAAACGTGAAATAGGGTTTTGTGAAAGATAGCTAGACATATTAACAGACAGAAAGAGAGAGAGAGAGGGATAGATAGAGAGAGAGAGAGAGAGAGAGAGAGAGAGAGAAAGACAGAGAGAGAGGGAGAGGGAGAAGTCTATGAAAAACACCCATCTCAATTTAAGATGGATTTTTTTTTTCAGTTCAAATGTAATGAGAGTGAATCTATTGCAATACTGAGGTCTAAAAGAATCCAAAAGCCTAATTACTTGGCCTTGTTTCAAGCCAGACTGCTAAAATGAAGTTATATTGATTTAATTTTATTGGTAACAGTGTTGTCTTGTTTGTCTTCTTGTTTGAGTTATTTTAGTTGTGTTTTTCTTATATCCTGTGGTTTTTAAATTTTATATATAAAAGTATTCAAAATATATTTAAATACAGGACACATTCATAGCTACTGGATTTATTTGGACAACTTTGGTCATTAGATTAAATGATTAAGTAATAACACAGCTGATAGATTGTTTACAAAATAATTGTTTGTGGTAACCCTAGTTTAAATGCATATGAATCAACATATTTCAGTTTTTAACCTTGGTTAAGCAACCTGCTGACAAATAACATCCTATTTGATTAATTTTCCTGAGAAATACTAATTTGAACAATATATATTACCACTACGTGAAGTACTACTGATTCTAGCTTAACTTAGGCCTGAACTGTCTTGAGTGTGATTATATATATTGAAAGTTAAAAATAAAAGACTAAAATTCGATAGTCTTATTGGACAATGACATGTATATCCACACATAAGTGAAAGCAAAGACTACAAAGGTTTTTGCTAGAGTGTGCAAAGACTACAAATCAATATGAAATTAATCCAACACAGAGTAATAGTTCTGCAAATCACAAATTTGAAGAGATCTGCAGCAACTAAAGAGACAACACCAGTACATTTAACTTAAACATGTTAATTCTATACTGCTCAGATGGCAGAAGATGCCAGCTTTTTCCTGCCTTATTCAAGGCGTCACACATTATTAGTCTTGTTGCTAGCAAAGGTAAGGCAGTAGAACCAGTTGTTTAAATAAACTCCTCTGAAACACCTCAAGTTAAATTTTAAGCCATTATAGATCTAGTGAGAAGGCAAGCATCTTGCCTGAAGGGGCCTGAGTTGCCTCAGAAGCTTGCATATTGTAATCTTTTTAGTTAGCCAATAAAATGTGTCATTTTGCTTGACTTCTCACTACATTAATAATGGCTAACATGGTATAACACCCTAGTACTAAAGCCATAAATGCAATTTGTTCTGAATCAAGAGCACTTAAACACAGCTGAAAATTCTTTTTTGTTAATAAATTTTAAAATGAAGAAAAAACAATGACAAAACAATGTCTCCATTTTTGGAGGGTAAAGCTTTCAAAAAAATCTAATGATCAGTTTATCCATGAATACCAAGCACTGGACCTTAAGTTATCTCTATATATATACAGTGGAACCTCGAGATACGATCACCTCTGTATACGAGAAATTCAAAATACGAGGAAAGTATGAGCGAAAAATTCAGATCTAAATACGAGCATTGGCTCGCGTAACGAGCCACGAGCCAGGCTGTGGGTATAGCTCGCGGCTTAGCGAGGGGGCGTGGTAGCAGTTGCGAGCCGCAGGGCGATCTGCGGTGTCTGCGTTTCTCACCTAAGTGCACAGGTGGGAAACTGCCCACATCCATGATTGTTCCTGTGGCTGATGGGCTGCAGCTGCCATGTCCTCCCCGCATATATAGAAAAGCGCGAGCCGGTTAAGAGGGAGAAGAAGTAAAAGAAAAGAGAGGAGAGAGAACGGAGGTTGCAGGAATTGGCAGGAATCGGCAGCAGTAGGAAGTCGGTGCGGGAGAGCGAGCAAGTGCAGGCTCGCGTGTAGCTGAACAGTGAGCTGAACAGGCGAGCCAAACAGCTGAAGCAGGACGGTGTAGAGAAGGTCAGCTGCATTAAGAGTGTCTCGCCTGTTGCAGAGCCCGCATGGGAGAAGCAGGTGAGACGCTAACAGAGAAGAAGCACCGGGGATTGTCATCTATTTTTTAAAGACTGCTTCCTGTTGACGTTTTAACCTCGTGTTAAAGGATTGTTATTCTTGTGTATTTTAAACCTCCACTTCACAACTGTTTTAAGGATTATTTATTTAAAGATTTATTGAATGCTCTACTGCACTTTGGACACCTGTTTTGATTCTTTTAATAATCAGTTATATTATTTACCAGTGTTATTTATTAAAGGTAGACTACAGTATACAGTATATAATTTATCAGTGTTATTTGTTAGGAAAATTGATTTTTATGTTAATATATTTGGGGTGCGGAACGGATTAACTGGATTTCCATTATTTTCAATGAGGAAGTTTGTTCTAGATACAAGAAATTCGCTATACAAGCTCCGTGCTGGAACGAATTAAACTCGTATCTAGAGGTTCCACTGTGTGTATATATATATATATATATATATATATATATATATATATATATATATATATATATATATATATATATATATATATAATATCCAATCCGAAGTCTGTCTGTCTGTGCATCTGTCCGCTTTTGGCAAGAGAACTACTTAACAGATTTAGATCGGGTTTTTTTCTATAATTTGCTTAAACATTCTGGTTGGTTTTCTCATCATCACGCAAAGTATCATAGGTTGCTTGTGGTACTGATTTATTTGCCAGCCACGTAGCATATCTTACAACCGCTTAGCTAGCCTATGTCTGCATTATTTGCCTTGAGAGTAATATGATCATGCAGATGGTATGGGGACTCTGCAAACTGGTTCATACCTCCATACCTGCAGCAGAGCAAAAACTTAGGTTAATGGGGTTAAGTAGTCACCATGACTTAGAGAAGACTAGCAAAGACAGTTAAGCATAAGCTGGATTTTTAGTATCCAAATCAGGAGCTTCAGTGGCTTCTTGGGTACCACTGGGAAGTAAGGAGACTAAGGAACCTTGGCTTAAGGTGCTGCATTATCAGTCCAAGTGATTAAACCTTTTTCAAAAGTATTACAATGATCCTAGAAAAAGGTGTTAAATCATTCATCCATTTCAACAAGGATGAACTGTATGAGGCTGACATGTGATGGGTCAGGCGTAATCTTGGAATTCTGATGTCTCTTCATAGTTTAGGTATTGTGTTGGCAGTCCATAAGAATTGTTCTTAAATTCAATTTTACAATAATTTAACATAAAACATTTTTCATGCTTCATAAATCTGAACCCGAAACTATCCAATATTATTATTAATAATAAGACCATAATAATAAGACCAAAACCAATAATAATGAGGCCATAGTTCAATCTATTTTGAGTAAACAGATCAACTTTAACACTACTCAAGATCTTCCACAATAGTCACACGTGCGAGAACATACACACACACTGACCACAAAATCTGTTTACCTTCTTGGTGGCGATAGTTGTAGTAGGCATAGTGATTCCCTCTCCCTAGGGTTAGCAGACATGCACAGGAGCCAGGAATAGACAGATCAGCAGAACAGACATCGGACAGAACATGCCAAGGAGAGCAGGAGAGAGAAGACAGTAAAGGATGAAACTGCAGCAGGACAATAGAACATGCGCAGCAAAACAAGTCCATTGTTCTACCTAATAAAGCAACAAGCTGTGCATATTATGTATCACACACTTTACGTGAAATCAATACCATGTTAGTAAATTAGTTATACTTGTGCAAAAGCATTTGAACAATAAAAAAAGCGCACCTCTCAATGTGGCCCTTGTAACAAAAATAGTTTTGTGTGTCTGCATTATTAAAAAGCCTTAGTCTCTAGATAAACCTATATTTTCTGAAATATGTATTTTTGTCCTTAGAAAACACTAGCAACACCTACACTAGTGGTCCTCCTAAGATGCCAGTGAATATAGAAAACTATAATACCTTGAATCAAACATGAAATTAGCTCCATGATTCTGATGAAGGTGAGGATATGGCGCACTGGTGCTGGTGGGGTACAACTACTGCTAGTTTTTATTTATTTGTCAATATAACTTGTTACTTTGGATTCCTATTACATTGTTTCTTAGAAATGCACTTAAAAATACCTGAAAGTGGCTTGGTTATATGAGATTTGTAAATTCATCAACTTCACCATACAGGGAATTGTAAACATGGTGTAATAATTTTACTAACATATTGAATATCATGTTACAGTGTTCAAGGTGTTATCCAGGAACTTCCATCCATCCATGTACTGACCCCCAGTGAAGGAGGTTGGATGGAGAGGTGGGTTAATAGTGGGGGTATACTAGAATGAACAGACAAAACCCATGTAGAGAAGGCAGTGTGTGTAAACTTGATACAGACAGTGACCCAGCCAGGTTTCAAACTCAGTCTCTTTCAGATGTGATGTAGCAACACTAAACAAAGAGCTATTGCTAATTGAACAGTTTTATATGACTAAACTTTTGTGCAAGAATAGATTACAACAATCTATTTTTTTAAATTAATTTACTATTAAACAAAAGATTGTTTACTTCCTCAAAAAAGTTGAAATATCAACAAAATATTCATAAATTACCTTAAGAACTACATTACATTTTATTTTAATAATTCATGTAGCTCACAAGACGGTAAGAAACCTATATTTTGCTTGGTGGTGGATAATACCCTGACTTTCTTTTTTTTATCCCTTTTAAATTATGTGATTGATCTTTATTTTACTTTGACATTCTCTGGTTGAACAATAGTAATTGTAACTTTTTGATCTTACTACTCGCAAAGGGAATCTCAAAAAAAAAAACAACAAACAATGCATTTCTGAAATTAAATAACAATTTGCTTAAACTTGTTGCAAGTTAAAGTAACAAACAACATCAGAGCACACTTATTTGATTTTTAATTTTTTGATTACTAGGGGGCTCTGCCCCCTGCTCACTTCGCTCGCCAACCCCCGGGTGTTTTTTTTCCAGAAATACAATTTAAAGAGATTGTTTTTTTCATGGGAATTATTACATATGCATTATGTTCACTTTTACTTTAAAACTTCAGTAAAAACAATATTTGGAATTAACTTTTCTGATATAATTTTTTATGGTCTTCCATTGTTAAATTTTTGTCTGCTGTTATCTCTTTCTTTACCTCCAATTCATTCATTTCTTGTGGGTCCAAATTGCTGCATTGTTAAATCTTCTGCTTCTAACATTTCTTTGATGATCAAAAGAGTCCTTTGTTCATTCGACTTTTCAGATAATGGTCCTTTGAACGCTTCCCATAATTGTAAAGCATCAACTCACCTGTCATAATTAAGTACACGAAAAAGTGTCTTAATTTGTCAGGCATCACTACAGAAGTGGCATTAGACATCATTTCAAACATATAGTCGTCTGATTTACATAACCCAGCTGCTCATGCCGCTTCTGTGAAAGGTACCATCCATAGTTCCATCTATAGTTGGAACATCTTTATACGACGTTGCTTCTTTCGATTCACATAACAATTTTAAATGAAACCATTCAATATCTTTTGGTGATACAATATTTAATCAAGCAACACTTTTGCAAATAATTTTTTCTTGAATGCCACACTCTCTGCCATGTGTAATGTTGAGGAATTTGTGCATACATATATGCTTTTGTATTTACGTCTGTGTTATTAAGATCAAAAAAAGCCAATTATATTTTATTTCTATTTCTCGCTACCTCTAAAGCTTCTGCTTCTTCACCCTCTTTAAATTGAATCATATTCTGACCTGGTAAATTAATCGGTAACAATTTAACAGAATGACTTTGACCGTGTATTGGCAATTCCATTAAATGCCACCCGCTTTCCGCGGCACTGACATATCGAGTATCTAAATATGCTTGAACTTCAGACTGTTCTTTCGATAAGGTTACGCATACTCTATCATGCCCTTTATGAATGTACTTGTAGATGTACTTAATACTCATAACTGATGCACAATATTCGACATTAATATGACAATCGAATCGTTTGAGCAAATACAGTGTCACACACATGTGAGTAGGGGGACATTGTATGGATAAAGCAAAAGTAATTCCACACCACGCCAGGGGGTGGCAGAGTGCACTAAACATTCTCCTGTTATCTCTACAGACCAGCCGCAGGTAAACCTATCTGATTCAGTGCTGATGATGCCAGTTCCAGCACCCAGAAGAATGTCACTTCCGGTTCCAGCACCCAGAAGAATGTCACTTCCGGCGCACAGGCTAACGTCAGAAGGACATCACTTCCAGTTCCCCAACATTACTTCTGGTCTGATCCCTTAAAGCCGCCATCTTTTCCAACCCTCGTCAGTTCTGTTTTGAACTCAGTATTGTGAACAGTTCTGTGCTATTTAAAAAACTATTTGTAGCCAGGAATATTATACGAGTGGCTGCCCCAAATCTTTTTACATGTGTCGAGTCTGTTCCTTTTTTTTTACAGTGGTGTAGTCGGCAGGATGATGACCTCCTGGAGAGATCAGAAGTCAAACCTAAACCTAGGCATCTGATTTAGTGCTGATGATGCCGGTTCCAGCACCCAGAAGAATGTCACTTCCGGTTCCGGCGCCCAGAAGAATGTCACTTTCGGTACACAGGCTGACGTCAGAAGTACATCACTTCAAGTCTAATCCCTTAAAGCCGCCATGTTTTCCAACCCTCATCAGTTCTGTTTTGGACTCCATATTGTGAACAGCTCTGTGCTATTTAAAAAATAATTTGCAGCCAGGAATATTATACGGGTGGCTGCCCCAAACCTTTAAATGGGTGTCGAGTCTGTTCCTTTTTTACAACGGGTTATATGGTACAATCATTGAATTGTGCTATTTAAAAAATAATTTGCAGCCAGGAATATTATACGGGTGGCTGCCCCGAACCCTTTAATGTGTGTCGAGTCTGATCCTTTTTTATAACGGGTTATATGGTACAATCATTGAATTATCAAGCATCACAACTTTACCATCTTTCTTTCCATGATAAGTGTGTTGTTCGTGACGATTATCTCTTCGACGATAATCAGGTAAGCCAACCTTAGTCATATCTGTTTTTTGAATGAACACTTTTTGAAATGTCTTTAAACACTTTTTTCTTTTGAGTCCCAACATACTGAATCTTTTAAATGTGGTCCATGAGACATGTGTTTGATGACTTTGTACCATAATTCAGGATAGGTTTCTCTGTTTATAATTTATTAATAATTTATTTTTCAAAGTAACCAATAAATGCATGTGAGGCAAACCCCATTTTGAAAGTCGATCGTGTAAATGTATGCTCTGATTTGACCGAACACCGTTTCGAGTTCATTCAATAAAAGTAAGACTTTATGATAAAACAATCTACTTATGAAAGTCAGAATATCCAGGGCCTATGTAGTCGGTGGCATTGTTCTCTAGAATCTGCACATTTCTGGCCATTGTGGATTGCACATCATTGTAATAAATAAAACTGGCCAACCAATAGTTCGGGATGTTGCTATTGCATCATCATATAAGTGTTGCAGTGCTCTTGGACTACCTTGATATGATGATGATAATATTACTGCTTTACCTATTTTGAGTTTGTCTGAACTATTGATATTTCAATTTTGAACATGATCAATGAGACCTCGCATGTGTTCCGTTCTAAGTTTTGCTTGATTCGATTTAATAAAGAAGAGACGATTAGTTTTGTCTTTTATATACAGATGTAATGTTGCGATAGACGTTGCAGTTCTTTCTTGTTCACGTAGTCGTTACTTTCCTTATTATCAGAATTTGCACATAGATTATTATTGTTCTTTTTTGCATTTTTTTGTGCATTCTTTTCTTTCCAATGCTTTTGGGTCTCTTTTCAATGCGCTGCTCTTTCTTCTTCGTTTAGTCGTTTTTAAACAACTGAGAGGTTAGATGACCGTGACCTTGTTTGAAAATGGCTGTAAGTAGGGCGTGACTTGCCAAGGTCACTGTCTCACGGGACTTGCTTCCAAAGGATGTCAGTATGACGTGACTTGACGTGTCGCGGGACGTGAAAGTGTCTCTCTTCAAAAGATCACATCTCTTCCCAAGTTTTTTTTTTTTTTTTTACACATAATAGAGAGATACTGCAAGCCTTGTACTGTCACATTGTCAGGAGAAAATTCAGCTCTGTCACAGGCAGTAAAATTGTATGGAGTAAGTCGACAGGTACAACATGAATAATATACAGTTTGACAACTATAAAGAACACTGTGTTTAAGACATGAAAAACTGTGATTGTGTGGACAGTCCATTGCTGAAAAACTACAGCTAAAAAAAAAAATTAAATCAGAAAATGTCAAAGAAACTAAAATTAAATAAAAATAAAAATATTTTAAAACCAGAAACACACTATCAAATGTAGAATTATTTTTAATAAACTTGCTGCCTAATGCATACATACACCCAAGCACAGCCACATGCACAAAAAATGAGCAATTACTTCCTTAATAAAGGAAAGAACTGCCTTCCCAACTTGACATCTGATGCTGCCAGGAAAGGTTCTATCTCATTATGAGCTATTAATGAAAAAAACTAGATCAGAATATTAGAAAATCAAGGAGAAGCTAATTATTTATTTACTGTGAAAAAGTACAAATATGTGACTGATTAAACACAACACAAAACAGAACAATAAATGAAATATTAACACACCTTTTAACACCCTTTTTGAAACTAAAACCTACAGAGATTAAATTTAACAAATATTATTTATTACAGATGTCACAATACCAGAGTTTTTGTATTTGATACCATTATCAGTAAAAATTTCATAATACTCGATACCTATTCGATACAACTGCAAAAAAGAGAAATTCCTTTAACCATAGTTTTAATTAAAAGCAACTAAATAATTCAAGTGGACAATATTGTGCTATTTTCTGTAAATAAATATAAAATAAATAAATAATATTATCAGATAATTTAAAATAGTGGTATATCATTCAAGTAGTTGCTCAGCTATAACAATACAGGTAGTCCCCAGGTTACGGACATCCGACCTACGACTTACAAACGAGGACGCAACTGCGACGCATGCATCTCAGAAACTGCCGCTCAGTCATCTTCGGCCTGGGAATGCTGCAAGCGGTGGCTGGAGGGGGTTGATTTCGCTGCTCACGCAGTGTAGTGTCCATCGGGCGGCTTCCAGCGGCAAGCAGTGACCCGTGGTCCATAGTCACCAGGGCCACAGCTATCGCTCATGTGCAGGATGATGGTTCGCTGCCCACTCAGTACGCCGCCGCAGCTACTGCTCCTGACTGGACGCAGGCTGGATGGAGCAGAGAGGGGCGTTTCACTGCCCACCCAGCACACACGGCTGGCAATGTTGCAAGCAGTGAAGCGGTTGTGGATCAACGGGGTGGCAGGGGTAGCACTGAAGTGTGCCTCGGATGGCTGCCTGTTGAATTGGGGTTGGGTGATTCACTACTCGCCTTTGGCCGCACCATGTTCGTTCTACAGCATACTGTAGTGGAGGTGACTGTGAGATGGGCTGGTGATGAACTGCCCCTCACAGCCCCCATTCATTCTCAATAGCAAGCATGCTTGTACTGTTACGCACATAGCAGGAAGTTGTCTCTTGTCAGTACATCAGACGTGTTGATGACTGGTGCCTTCCTGCTGTGATAACGTATACAGTGGTGTGCAGAAGAGCTCATCTTAACCTTTGTCTTCACCCTTCAAGAATGTCTCTGAAACACAAATCTGATGCAAGTGCTGGTGATATAGTAAAGAAGAGAAAAACCATCACCATTGAAAATAAAGCAAAAATTAATAAAAAAGGTCAGAGAGAGGTGAAACTCCATCATTCATTGGCAGAGCACTTGGTTACAGTCGGTCAAAAATAGCATTTATTAAAATAATGTACCTGTTCTGACTTACATACAAATTCAACTTAAGTACAAACCTACAGTCCTTATCTTGTATGTAACCCAGGGACTGCCTGTAATAATGTTTTATTTATATAAGCGCATTTCCCATGCTCAAGCTATCAGTTAAGTAAACTAGAATTGGTATTCATAAATAGAAAATTGCAATGAAAGACTTGGAATTTAATGTGTTATAGACATAAGGGTTCTCTTAGTTTAACAACAAATTGGGTGGCTAGAGGGTGTTTGTTATTATCGTAAGGGAATTTCAACATAGGGTTTATAAAAGACATTGTGGACAACCTGACTTATTTTATGATGTACACATTCTAATTTAATTCTCTGACATTTTCTCACTTGTAACTGACAAATAAAACAAAAATAAAACATTAATTTAATAAAACATTATATCTGTACTGTTAAATTTGTAAATTCCCAAGTAATTCCGGATATTTTAATAAATATATTTCTTAAAGCCGCTTTTTTTTAAACAACATGCTTTGAGAAACTGGTTTGTAGGAGAATCCCTCTGTTAGGTTCCTGACATTTGCTATTACAAGATTTATGTTTATATCATTAGCTTGTTAAAAAAAAAAAAAAAAAAAACTTAACAAAGAGTAATATTTAACCTCCTTAACATTTTTTATCCAAGGAAAAAACAAGACAAAAACTTTTTTGTCCAACAAGAAAAAAAGTTATTACATGTCACAGAAACATGTAAATACCACAATGTCAAGGTAAATACAGCAGAAAAGGTATGCCTAGTGTCTACCACTGTACTGATTAAGATTTAGTACACTTACTTTGTGTGATATGTTTTGAGACCATCACTAACATACAGCTGATGTAGAAATTGGGACAGTAGTAGTGTGTTTTTTTGATGCACTTTCTTATATATTTCTGTTGCTTGCACATGAGAGTTGAATGTCAGCGCCTTACCTGTACAATCAGCATGCCCATCATGTTATTGTTGGCTACCACTGTGCATGGCTTAACGACTTACACATTTCCCCTGACGCGAACATTGACAGTTTCCACATAGTGAACAGTGCTTACGGGGCCAACGTCTTGGTTCTCCTAGCAATCGTCCGCAATTATTTTGCCTTTTTGTCATACAGCTACTATCACACCACACTGAAGATTCATGCAAATAAATTCACTGGGTAGATCACTGCGGTTTGGTCATGCAGTGTTGTTATCTAATGAGTTTCACTTTCCATGTAAACATCTCATGACCAATTCCCATCATCATCACTTTCACTCGATTCAAGGAATGTTTCAGTTTTTCCTAAAACTGCCTTTACAGCTTTTCACTTCACATTGTTTTTACTTGGAGGCCCAGCCCTACTCATGAATAATGATACGTTACTTTAAGAGTGGTAAAACACAGAAATATTCATGATTTTTTGCAGCACAATATAGTTTCATCCACTAGATGGTAGCAGAATACTATCCTGAGAGTTGTTGGGTCTTAAAAGCTGATCATTACATGTCATCCCACATGCAAGGCCAAGGAATTAACAGATGAGTCAAAACTATTCAGATTTCAAATGCTATAAACTCATGCTGATTTAAGTGCCCCAATATCAAGTCTGTGTGAAATTATACTAGTCAGTTTTCGATTAATTCATTATTCAAAAACTCTTGAAAAAACCACCTTTGTTTTTCTATTTTCAAAACGTCTTATATGAATGATCAGACTTTGTAATCGCTTACCCTGTGTACAAATACAGAACTGGAACATCTACTGGACTGGTGTTACTTTTATCAAATTAATTATAATCAAGAGACTGAACTATATTTGCCAACATACCAATCAAATATGTGAAGGACTGGACGTGCTTTCAACTATGTTCATTATATACTGTATTAGGAGTTATGCAAATGAACATTAGTTTGCCTTTCAAAAACAAACTGACTGATAAAAACAGAGTGTCTTTAGATTTGTAGACAGAATTTTGTTTTGCATGTATTGTTTCAACTACATGTCTCTGTCTTTCTGTTAACATAGTACATGTCATATTCATTTGAGACATTGTGCTTCAAAGTGGAGAAACATTAAAAAAAAAAAAAAAAAACCTTAGTATTAACAAATAGACCATTTCATATCATTGCTGGTGCAGACAAGCCGAACAACCTCTTCGTTCGTAACTTGTCCCCAGTTTTACTTGATACAACTGTAGTGAGCACTGCTGCTATGCTGTTTCCTCCCACATCCCAAAGCCCTATATATGTGACCTTGATTCCACTTAGCAAAATGGATGGATGCTCAGACAGATATCTGTAAAAGAGCAATCAAGGAACAAATGCAAAGCCTCCATTCCTTTATCAGATAGTGCAGGATATGGTATTAAAAATAAATTAAACTTGCCATCTACAAGTTAAACATTAAATAGATAGATAGATAGATAGATAGATAGATAGATAGATAGATAGATAGATAGATAGATAGATAGATAGATAGATAGATAGATAGATAGATAGATAGATAGATAGATAGATAGATAGATAGATAGATAGATAGATAGATAGATAGATAGATAGATAGATAGATAGATAGATAGATAGATAGAGTGATGCTATGTGCTCTCAAAGCACATATAAATCTATTTCTAACTACATAATGGTTGTTTACCATTTCCAGACATGACTTCTGTTGTTTTGCTTTACGAGTTGTGTTAAATGTGGTGCTGTACCACTATGAGCCATTTCATAAGTAGTTTTGACTCATGCTTTTATCAAGTATTATTTTGCCTTACAAAGTAATATATCTACTTACAGTCTTTACCAGATGGTGTTAGGAGATGAGGCACATGTGCCTTTCTAAAAAGAGTGAATTTAATACTTTGTGGTAAGAAATGCAGCATTAAAGCAACAATGTTTCGCGTGATTTGCTATTTCAAGTTGGAATCAGACAATAAAAATATAGATATTTTGTGTTTTGCGACAGATTTTCACTTCAGTGTTGGCATGTGATTCTTAAGCCGGATGTTGATCATTAGTACATATTTAACCAAAGAAAGAATATTTGCAGTTGCAGATTTTTTAAATAGTTTGCTACTTAAACTCTTCTTCAACTTGGTTTGGATTTCATTGTTCCAAGAATCACTCTATCAATTCAGTTAAAAGGCCCAAGATTCTATTAGTCAGCCACTAACAGAAAAAAAAAATAAAATTAACAAAAGAAGTGCTTATAAAATGAAGCAACATGAAACCTCATTGTGCTCTTACACTTTACTGACAAGGAGCATAAGAGGATATCCACAGAATATGACCTGCAAATTATATGAATTAAAGATATAATTCATGTTCTCAGAGGAGATAATGAGATAATACTATTCTCAATCGCTCCAATTTGAAGCTTAGACAACATGGAAGAAAACAGCTTAGAATAAGGACTGTCTGATAAACTAATCAGATTCAAACCATTACATGTTAGTTGGTAATATTCACCAAAATGGAATTTCAGCCAAAACATGTGATTACTCTGCAATTACTCTGTAATTTTCAGGATGTTTAAATGAAGACGTTTTATTCAAAATGCATACAATATTTATACAATGCTTCATGAAAACAGTTTAGCATAGCACAATCTAAAATAAGCTTGCATATGTCAATCAGTACACAAACAACTTGTAAGTACCATGAACATGTAAAAAAAAATGTCGCTTTTAAGACTCTTAACCAGTAGTTCCTAAGCTTTGACGGCACTTGTCATGCCTGCTACAATGCCTGAAGACTCGGTTTATGATTTTTGTTCAACGAGCTCAGTTTACATACACCAAAAATAATTAGTTGACAATTAACTGTTGAAAAATACAAGCCGTTTACTGCACAGACTGATTAGCTGAGTACCTATGCGATATAATATGCAAAAGGCTATACAATACCTTATAGTAGAAAAAAACATGGGTGAAACAAGCTTTCCCAATCATTTTCCATAATTTCAAATTATAATGATTTAAAAATAAACATTGCTTTTGCTAAAATAATAAAATTAGCAACATACATTTACTAGTATTTCTCTTTCTTTTTTGAGGCAGTTAATGACAAGACGCTATATAGCAATAAAAATTTATAATACATTAATTTATGCTAAAGATCTGTGCAGGTGGCCACATAATGCAATGAAAGGAACTCTTGTTTCTCTTAAATGTGTACATATGAACTAAAACCACTTGAAAGACTGAAAAACTGATTAAGCTAAACTAATCAAACAAAAAAAATTATAATAAAAAGAAAAAAATGTAGGTGCATAAGGTGCCCCATATAGCATTTAGAATTTCTGTTTAACAATGTACAGTGGAACCTCAGTTCATGAATGTCTCTGAACACATACAAATCGGTTTATGACCAAAAAGTTTGCCAAACTTTTGCATCTGTTCATGACCACACACTCGGTATACTAACAAGCCACTTTCCCTTTCGGTTTGTACGTGTTTAGTCTCTCCATGTGCATTTCCTGTGCAGCGAGCAAGAGAGAGAGAGCGCGACACACACACGCGTGCGAGAGAGAGACAGACACACACACAGGCAGCGCGAGAGAGAGAGAGAGAGAGACACACACACAGGCAGCGCGAGAGAGAGAGAGAGAGACACACACACAGGCAGCGCGAGAGAGAGAGAGAGAGACACACACACACACAGGCAGCGAGAGAGAGAGAGACACACACACACACACACAGGCAGTGCGAGAGAGAGAGAGACACACACACAGGCAGCGCGAGAGAGAGAGACACACACACAGGCAGCGCGAGAGAGAGAGAGACACACACAGGCAGCGCGAGAGAGAGAGAGACACACACACACAGGCAGCGCGAGAGAGAGACACACACAGGCAGTGCGAGAGAGAGAGACACACACACACAGGCAGCGCGAGAGAGAGACGCACACACAGGCAGCGTGAGAGAGAGAGACACACACAGGCAGCGTGAGAGAGAGAGAGAGAGAGAGACGCACACACAGGCAGCGCGAGAGAGAGACGCACACACAGGCAGCGTGAGAGAGAGAGACACACACAGGCAGCGTGAGAGAGAGAGAGAGAGAGAGACGCACACACAGGCAGCGTCAAGTGTTATTCAATGTTTTTACATTTAGTTTACTATTACGCTGTGCATTCTATGGTTTAATTAACTATATTTGTGCTTGTAAACTTAAAAAAAATATATATGTACATACAGTTCGTATGGTCTTGAACGGATTAATTGTATTTACATACAATCCTATGGGGGAAATTACTTTGGTTCACGACCAAATCGGGTTACGACCAGAGTTTTAGAACGAATTATGGTCGTGAACTGAGGTTCCACTGTACATAAAAGCATTTTCTTTTCAATTGAACTTTACACCAAGGCACAATTTATGTTGAAACATTTTATATAAAAAAGTAAATCCAAAATTTGTCAGATGTGCTAAACACATGCAAAATTAAACACAATAAAGTTTCTAATTATATGCAATTCAAAAATATAACAGGAAAAAACTGTTACAATATAAAAGCCTCAGTTGTATTCTGAAACCTATTTAAACCAATGTGCATTCTTGTACCTTAGTTGAACAAGCACAGACAGTAAGTTTGAAGGAAACAGCATATTTTCTTCTATGCTTGCACACCAAACCAAATCTTGTAAATATTTTTCATTCAGAAAGTAAATTTATATTGATCATGGCACCAAAAGCGTCCACAGGCTACATGTTGATTAGGACATGCAAGAATTTCACTGTTTTCTGTACATGTGACAATACTGATACTATGAAGTGATATGCACTTATTACAAGTATATAAAGATTAAAATTGCACCCTGAAATAAGTAGTTTATTATATCAAATACCATACATTGTAGACATAAATAGCATATTCATCCAGCTGGGCTTGTAAAATATAAAACAACTATAAAACAAGCAATAAGATGACACAAGGCTTTTTTTTAAATTGCATACTGATGTTAAATAATACTGAATAGCCATGGCTTACCTGGGCTCAGCTCCACCAGGTATGGCAGCTTTTCTGGCTGCAAGGAGCCATGAAGAGACCCATCTACAGACTTTACTCTTGGTACCTTCTCTTCTGATTTCCTAGATTTCTTTGGAGCATAGTCTGGAGGCCTTTTCTTAAGCTGAAAAACCAAGACTTCTGCAAAAAAAAAAGTAGAACACACAATGATGCTTAATAAAACTCCTAACATTTACTACACAAATTACTTTATTTGGTAAACTACAACTAATTTTTACTTTAATCTTTAGTTTACATTTTAATTTTCAGATTTTTCCTTCTAAGATCTATAGACCTGAATGAATTATAAAATGTGCCAAACATTTGTGATGGTACAATTTAACAATAATAGCAATTTCTTCCCTGAGATGCACAAATATTTGTCAAATGTTAATCCATACTGTAATGGGAGCTTGAACAGTTTCAAAGCAGACTTTTTAATATTGACTGGCTCTTTTAGGAAACTACTTTTCAACTGAGGAAGAAAAAAAAAAAAAACCTTGTATTCTTACCCTTTCTATTTTTCAACCTCCACCCCATAACCCAAAATATTGAATTGTGGGGTTGACTGAGGCTAGCAAAGTGTCGTAAAATAAAAAATGCACACTTAAAAATAGCATTTTTAATAGAAGGATTACAAAATATATTGTATTGTATTGCAACTTTATTATTATATCCAAGCTTCCTTACGTAATAAATTAATTATCAAACAAAATAAATAACCTGTCATTTGACCTGGAGCAAGCATCGATATAAGCACAAACGTGACCTATGATGGCCTGCCGCCCCATTATGAGTTGGCTACTACTCTGCAAACTGTCCCTTAAATTTTTTTGTCCTTTATATACAGTACATTTGTGTTCTTGTCAGTTTTCTCTGTCTCCTTTAATTTGTGTGCTTATTTTCTTACTAAAAATGTGTTCATGTATCAATGTTTTCTTCAGTAAAAGTTCCACATATGTTTATTTAATCTTTTATGTGCTCATTACAAAACTTGTTACTGACACATTCAAAGAAACTTTTATTTTGGTGTCTATTTGTTAGATTAAATTTTATCTCAAGCTGAAAATTGTGTATTTTTTCCTTGAATGTCCAAATATTTGTTTTGATCAGTTAAAGGTTTGCAGTTGTATTCAGCCTTAAACATGCTTTGAAAGATTTATATCTATTACACAAACAAATGGTATTCAGCCTTTGTAAACAATAAAACCAATCTTAGAATATGTAAATGTCTTTGACTTCATTTTATTATTGTTTTTATTAACTACCCTGTTAGAATGAGTACCCTTCACTGTTCTGGATAGAGAGATACAGAGTCAATTACTGTACATGTACCCCTGCTGAAAAGGATTTATTAGGCAAACTTAAGTGAAGACATCAGTGTAAAGGCCTTAATTTTACTGATGGAAGTGCCACACTCCCTAAAACATACTAATGCAAATAAATATGTTTAATAAAATAGCTCATAGTTAATGCCCTATGTACTACTGTACTGGTACCTTGTTGTCTATGCATTATATGAATTTCCCCTTGGGATTAATAAAGTATCTATCTATCTATCTATCTATCTAAATACAAATGAAATCCAACACTTTATAACATTATCAAACCTTTCTTTATAATCCAATGTTAACAAAAAGAACTGAAGCCAATTCCTGTGGCACTAAACATAAGGTAAGACAGAGACCAACCATAGAAGGGGTGACAGCCCATTACTAGGAACACACACAAACTCTCTGAACACATTCATACTGGTCCAGTCACCAGTAAGCTTAAGAAAACAAGCAGACATGTAAAAAATAAGAAACTCCACAAAGAAGTAACTGTGCAAATTATTTGAACTCAGGAAGCTGGATCTGTGACACAACACTGCTATGTGTTTCTCACCAGTTTATAAACATTTACGAGAAGAGAATGAGAGACAGAATACAAATCCAGGCATAAAAAAACTGCAGAAAAGATCTTACAAGTTTATGCCATTTCTAGTACATAGGTTTAGGGGTAGGTGCAATTGCTTAAAATAGTTATATTAGTTAGAGAAATGTGAACACCTGAAGATTAGAGGAATTGGTATACTGTGCCTTTGATGTGCACTGTGTATTCAATGTGCTTATCATATCTGTACATTCTGTGAACGGAACAAATTAATTAGAATGAATGTGGAAGTTCAATGAAGCTTGTTTAGCTCTGTATTAGGGTATACAGTAATCCCTCGCTATATCGCGCTTCGCCTTTCGCGGCTTCACTCCATCGCGGATTTTATATGTAAGCATATTTAAATATATATCGCGGATTTTTCGCTGCTTCGCGGGTTTCTGAGGACAATGGGTCTTTTAATTTCTGGTACATGCTTCCTCAGTTGGTTTGCCCAGTTGATTTCATACAAGGGACGCTATTGGCAGATGGCTGAGAAGCTACCCAACTTACTTTTCTTTCTCTCTCTCTTGCGCTGACTATCTGTGATCCTGACGTAGGGGGTGTGAGCAGGGGGGCTGTTCGCACACCTAGACGATAGGGACGCTTGTCTAAAAATGCTGAAAGATTATCTTGACGTTGCTACCTTCTGTGTGCAGCTTTTAAGTATGCTGCAAGGTGCTTCGCATACTTAAAAGCTCAAAGGGCACGTATTGATTTTTTTTATCTGTCTCTCTCTCTCTCTCTCTGCTCCTAACGGAGGGGGTGTGAGCTGCCGCCTTCAACAGCTTTGTGCCGCGGTGCTTCGCATACTTACAAGCCAAACAACCCTATTGATTTGTTTGCTCCTTTGAAGAGGAAGATATGTTTGCATTCTTTTAATTGTGAGACTGAACTGTCATCTCTGTCTTGTCATGGAGCACAGTTTAAACTTTTGAAAAAGAGACAAAAGTTTGTTTGCAGTGTTTGAATAACGTTCCTGTCTCTCTACAACCTCCTGTGTTTCTGCGCAAATCTGTGACCCAAGCATGACAATATAAAAATAACTATATAAACATATGGTTTCTACTTCGCGGATTTTCTTATTTCGCGGGTGGCTCTGGAACGCAACCCCCGCGATGGAGGAGGGATTACTGTAGTTGTTAAACCTTGCAACATATAGATCCAGGGACCCACATTCTATTTTGCATGTCTTTGACCCCTTCAGGAGGATAATTAAAATGGGTTGTCTGTATTAGTTATTTGAGAAGACATAAAAAAAAAATTCAAATATACAAACACAAAAGCATAATACAGTTTAACATTTCCTGAATATCTTGTAACTGGGAAATAAATTTGATTTGGTCAAAGACATACTTAAATACAGAATCTGATTGGTCTCTTTACTGAAACCTGGTTTAGTAAAACTGACAGAATTCCTTTAGTTGAGGAACCACCAAATGGTTCACCTTCCTTCATAACTCAAATACTGGTTGAGAAGGTGGCATTTTAACAATTCTATGTGATATCAGAATACAGATTAATCATAGAACTTAATTATAGACCTCCTGGACAATATCTATTACTCATGATAGTTTGGCAGTTCTTTCACCTGACCTAACAATAAATTATGAATATGTAGTGTTGATGGGAAATTACAAAACTCATAAAGTTGGGAAAGATAACTTTATCAAATGTTTTATACAACTGCTAAACTCATAGGAGTTTTAAAAAACTAATGTCCAGCTCATTATTACAATCATAAACTGGCCCTGGTTATTACTCATTGTGTTAAGATTCAAAATGTAAATATTACTCCACTAAACACAATTATCTGTGATCACTACCTAATTGCATTTGACTTATTCTTTCTATAACAAACATAATCAGAAATTTAAGCAAATATACAGTGATCCCTCGCTATATCGCGCTTCGCCTTTCGCGGCTTCACTCCATCGCGGATTTTATATGTAAGCATATTTAAATATATATCGCGGATTTTTCGCTGCTTCGCGGGTTTCTGCGGACAATGGGTCTTTTAATTTCTGGTACATGCTTCCTCAGTTGGTTTGCCCAGTTGATTTCATACAAGGGACGCTATTGGCAGATGGCTGAGAAGCTACCCGGCTTACTTTCTCTCTCTCTCTCTCTCTCTCTTGCGCTGACGTAGGGGGGTGTGAGCAGGGGGGCTGTGTGCAGCTGCTTCCTGAAGGACATGCTGTACGGTGCTTCGCATACTTAAAAGCTCAAAGGGCACGTATTGATTTTTGACTTTGTTTTTCTGTGGCTCTCTCTCTCTCTCTTCCTGCTCCTGACAGAGGGGGTGTGAGCTGCCGCCTTCAACAGCTTTGTACCGGCGGTGCTTCGCATACTTAAAAGCCAAAAAGCCCTATTGATTTTTTTTTGACTTCTTGCTTTGTTCTCTCTCTCCTGACGCGCACTCCTTTGAAAAGGAAGATATGTTTGCATTCTTTTAATTGTGAGACAGAACTGGCATCTCTGTCTTGTCATGGAGCACAGTTTAAACTTTTGAAAAAGAGACAAATGTTTGTTTGCAGTGTTTGAATAACGTTCCTGTCTCTCTACAACCTCCTGTGTTTCTGCGCAAATCTGTGACCCAAGCATGACATTCTAAAAATAACCATATAAACATATGGTTTCTACTTCGCGGATTTTCCTATTTCGCGGGTGGCTCTGGAACGCAACCCCCGCGATGGAGGAGGGATTACTGTATTGTGATTTAAATTCAACATCTCAATCTGTGCCTGTTGTGAGAATTCTGGGTAACAACATAATACAGTCCTCATATAATTTTGAAGTGCCTCTGAAAGAGATTTCAGACATTGCAACACCGCTCAAAACAAAAGTGATTATAGAACATTGAAACTCGCCTAGTTTATAGAGGACCCTAGTACTGTTACAGTATAGATGACAAGCAGCAAAGCTACATCTTCCAAATGGACAATGTTAAAACACCGTGGGCACCAGGGGGCACACCAGCTCCCCAACCCGACACAGACACTAAGCAAAAGTCTCTGCAACACACAGGCTTTATTTTCAAGGGGGAAATGATTTTCATTCGCTTGCCACCTGCACAGCAGTGACAGTACAAAGCACAATCAAATAAGCACAGCACTTTTCTTTTCTCCCTTGTTCTCCCACCTTCACTCTTCCTCCCAACTCTGGCTCCCCAAATAGAGTGAGGTGAATCTTTTTATAGATCCACTTGGAAGTACTTGCTCCAGGTGTCCCATTATCTTCTTCCGGCAGTGCTTCTGGGTGTGGCGGAAGTGCTGCAACAAAGGGCTCAGCAGTTCTTGCCGCAACGCCTCGCAAACCCAACAGGGCTGTGGCAAACTCCAACTCCCATGGAGCCCTGTGAGAGTCCAAGAGTCAACCCAGAGGGGTTGACATCTAGCGCTCAAGTCCTTCCACTATAGAAGCGCCCCAGCCGGGTAACAGCCCCCACCATCTGACACAAAATGTATACACTACCGCTCAAAGTAGTTGAAAATGCAATGCAAAGACCCAAAATGGCGCAAAGGTAAGCAGTAAACTGCTTTAGGTTAGCAAAAACTGAAAAAAGGACATATCAGAATATTATAAATGAGCATTCTTCAGGGAACAACTAATATGTTACAACCTACAGATGTTCTGCAGCAATTAAAGTAAATAAAGCCTTGCAAGTTAAAGCAAACAATTTGCACAGGTGTCCCAACTTCTGTTGATTACTTAAAAATCCTACGACTGTGTTAAAGCAGAGTTGGAACAGACTGTGTTACTGCACCCTGTGAAGTACTATTTGGACAATATTCCAGTGATAACAGCAAGAAAACTGCAATTATCAAATGAAATGAGAGAGAGCATTATTATTCTTAGAAGTGTGGACCTTTAATTTGGAGAAACTGCAAAAAAAAAAAAAAAAAAAAAAAAAAACAATCAGAAGACAAGCTTCTGAGGGTCACCAGCTTGGATGATAGACACCTCAGATTTCCAATGACGTTTAGGTCATGGGACTGTGAGGGTCATGGCAAAACTGTCGGCTTGCACCTCTTCAGGGTTTGAGGTGTGTTTCAGATCTTTATCTTATTGTAGGACCCATCCTCTTTCTAACTTCAACTTTTTTTTTTTTTTTTACAGATGGTGTGATGACTGCTTCCAGAATTTGCTGGTATTTATTTTAATCTATTCTTCCCCCACCAATGACATATTTTCTGTGCCACTGGCTACAAAACAAGCCCAAGCATGCTTAAGCCACCCTCATGCTTAATAGATGAAGAGGCGTTCCTTTTCTGAAATTGGCCACCCTTTTTTCTCCAAACATACCTTTGCACATTGTGGCCAAAATTTGTATTTTGACTTCATCAGTCCAGAGGATGTGTTTCAAAAATGGATCAGGCTTGTTTAAAAGTTAATTTCAAACTTCAGGCCTTGAACTTTGTGTCTAAGATGCAGGAAGTTGATCTTCTGTAGTGTCTACCATGAAGGCCATATATGTTCAAGTGTCGCTGCACAGTAAAACAGTGCACCACCATTACAGAGTCTGCTATATCTTCCTGAATTTTTTTTTACAGTCAAACAGGGATTTTTATTTGCTTTTATAGCAATCCAACCAGTAGTTATTTCAGAAAGATTTTTTGGTCTTTCAGATCTCAACTTGACTTCCACCATTCCTGTTAACTGCCATTTCTTAATAAAAGTGAGGAAACAGCTACCTAAAACACTTTGCTATGTTCTTGTAGCATTCTCCTGCTTTGTGAGCATCTGTTATTTTGTTTTTCAGAGTGCCAGGCAGCTGCTTAGAGGCATCCATGTTTGCTGATTGTTGGAACAAGATTTGATGAGAAAGATATTTGTCAGAGTATTTATACAGTTTTGCACTTTGTATCAACTGGGGTATCCTAACGATGACTGTGAACAAGCCATAGCCCTAACAAGCTAATTAAGGTCAGGGAACTTGAGGTGCCCAAACATTTGCATGTTGCTCCTTTCCTTTACTCACTGTACAATTGTACAAAACATAAAAAATTACCCTAATCTTGCAAAAATGCTGAAAAGAAATGTCATCTTAACTTTTGGTGATCAGATCATAACTATTATAGCTCACTTAACTATTCACAGCAACAAACATTTTATGCAAGGCTGTCAAAATTTTTGAATGCCACTGTAGCTATTAGTATTAGTAAAAACTTAATAAATAATTCATTAAAATTACACAAAAAACAACCAATTTTGAAAAGAAATTATTTATTGTATAATGGGAATACAAAACGTGATGCTAAAGATTTTAATTTCAAGATACACAGAAGCAAAGGCGGCTCTTTGTACATGGCGGCTCTTTGTACATGGGATAAACCATAAAAACAACTCAGTTTTGCCATACATTTTACTGTGTTTTTTTAGTAAGGTGCAAGCTGTAGTTTTGCCGTTTACTGCACAGCTTGTTCATGCACTGTACAAAGTGTACACCACAGTTTCCCTTTCTAAATCCATCCAATGTTCATATTAATTAGAGGAGCTGCATTTTTCCTGTGCCATAAATTAGTTCAAACAGATTATTAATGTAAAGAATGGACGTTTATCAATGTTCAGATAATGAAGCCATGAGGCTATTTTTAGTTTTGAGTACATATTTTTTCAGTCATTTTTTTCAAACGTTTACATTTAACCTACGTCAAGCAGCAAAAAATGTGAGCTGGTGTATGCTTGTACTGAAATGTATCTGTCCTTACTAAATTACATGGACAGTGTAATAGTGGCCACACAGTTTCAGTCTTATTTTATTCATTTCAATTTACTTATAAAAAAATTCAGTATGGCTTTTGCACTGGCCTCAGTACAAAAACCACATTACCTTGTGTTGTCAATGACATTTCACTGTTGTGTGATAAAGGAAATACCAGAGTTAAAATGTTGTTATATTCAAGCACAGCCTTTGCAACATTTACCACTCTATTCACCTAAACAAGTGTGAAAATTACATTGGGCTCCCAAGTACTGTCTGCACTTTATTCTGCAGGACTGAACTTTATTGCTGTCTCTCTATTTAAAAAAAGACTAGGGAGACAACGCATGCGGCAGAGACGCGAAGTGGTAAAAGGACAGCTGCTGTACAGGCTTTAAAATGATCAACGGGCAGTGCAACAGCAGCAGAAAGAAAGCAGATGATCCGACAGCTTCTCCTTAGCATGCATTCAGCCACAAAACCCCCAACAACACGAGCAGTGTTATATGTCCTGCGAGAAAGAGATTTTTAACCATGCCCGAGGCCGGAAATAAAAGACAAGTATTGTTTTTACAACGTCACGCGAGACAAGGCAGTGAGGCATCATTTAAAACAAGTCCATGGACATCGAACCTAGCAGTTGTTGGATTGCTGTTGGCAGACACACTTCATTTGCTCCAAAGCTCTTAAACCAACGACACGCAAAACACGCAACTCGTCAGCAGCGGAAAGCCAGCAGATGATCCGACCACTTCTCCTTAGCGTGTGTTCAGCCGCAGTCCCTTCACCACGCGAGCAGTGTTATACGCCCTGTGAGAAAGAGATGTAACCACGCCCAGGGCCGGAAATAAAGGACAAGTATTGTTTTTACAAAAGTTTTAAAGTAAAAGTGAAAATAATGCATATGTAACAATTATCATGAAACTAACAATCTCTTTAAATGGTATATCCGGTAAACCAAACCCAGAGGTGGGCAGAGCCCCCTAGTTTTTAAAATGAAAATAACACATATTCTTATACAGTCACACGAAAAGGTATCACAAAAAAACTGTAGTTTTGTTAATTAACATTCTTTGGGATAAGCACGAGTTTTAAAGATATGTATACATTTCTTCAACTCTAAGGGCATTGGGTGGGAACACACTATGTTGGTGACATTCTGCAAGTTGTTTTAAAGTGAGGAAGAAAAAAGTAGTGTTTTGTACTTCACTGCTCATGTTCACTCACAACCTGTGAACCCTGTGGAAGATGTGCCCAATGGCTTTTTGAGCTGTTACAGAAGACATAAAGAAAATGCTCAAAGCCCAGCAGCATTAGCTTTTCATGGATGAGGACATGGGAATGAGCATTGTGGTGCAAAACAGTGAAATCACACAGAATTGGCATTTCGAGCATATATTACTCTACCTGGAGAAGAACTGATGAAGACATACAAGTATGTGCCAATACACTGACAATGACCAAGCACTGGATTCAGATCCTGGACGCTGAATGCGTGCAGGTGATGTTTTCATTTACCACCTCTCTTTCATTTATTATCCAGCTCTAGGAAATGATCAGCACCAAAGCATAGCTTTTAAGATACAAGCAAACAGGTAAAGCCAAAATTAAAGTGACCTAGCTTTCCAACAAAAACAAAATATTTTTAATGCTAGGAAAAATAAAAAAAAATCTGTATACTCTTATTGTGGACAGACTTCACTGCTAGTAGGATGTGCTAGGAGTAGTAAGGGGAAAGACAGTTAAAGGTGATGTATAGTATGTAAAACTGTCTACAAGAAAGATATGTCTCATACTATAGTTCCCTGCTCCAGCTTATGGATAGCAATGATACTGTGATACAAACAACTGCAATCCTTATCAAACTCTTAGTACTGTACATTCTGGGAAAAAGCAAAATATGGTAGACAGCCCAAAAAAAAAAAAGGTTTAGTATCCATGTTAGGTACAAGAATAACGCAGTAATGAAAAGTCTATCATGATATACAAATGACATTAAATTACTGCATCTTTTCTCCTACATGTTCCCACCTTTGTCATTTGGCCAGTCTCTAAAAATCTGAAGTGGACAATCAGAATCATCAAGAATGGTCTCTTTTCCACCCTTGTCATCAGAGTTGTGAGATCCTGGAGGTAATACAACCTAGTATCAAAACCAAAAAAAAAAGGTATTAATTCAGGGTGGGAAAAAATCAGAGTATGTTTTTCAGTTAAATTCCAAGGTTACTTGATCTGAAACACTAGTGAGGTCCTAACCCAGTAGCACTGAAAACAAAGTACATATAAAAATCAACAAAAAGGTCAAATTATGTTGAGCAAAAAAGTATGCATGCAAATTTCTCATTTGCTGAACTGGGATTGGGAAGCACAGGTAGGGACCATTCTCATTAGCTGTTACAGTTAACAATGAATCCCCACTGAACTCAGAGGTTAAACAGCTCATGAAGCATAGTTGTACATATCATCTGTTTTAAGATGTTTCTGTAACAACATTTATACAAATTTTATCACATAGATAAAACAGGATAAAAGCATCATGGTTTCAAACAAAGCATCATGGTTTCAAACAATTTTCATGTTCATGTGTGTTTTGGAAAAAAAATAAAAATAGAATGTGAAAGTTTAGCATTCAGGGCCCCTAAACTGAATCCAAATGCTAACTAAGTTAATGAGTAAAGTACAAATTTTGCAATTTAACTGAACACCAACAGTTTGTAAAAGTTTAATTATTTTTTTAAAAGAATGGCACTGACTTATGAC
The DNA here is from genome assembly GCF_900747795.2 of Erpetoichthys calabaricus. Taxonomy (NCBI): domain Eukaryota; kingdom Metazoa; phylum Chordata; class Cladistia; order Polypteriformes; family Polypteridae; genus Erpetoichthys; species Erpetoichthys calabaricus. The sequence continues at coordinate 98,442,827 of NC_041396.2, read as the reverse complement.
AGTATTTTCTTTATAGATTCTCTTTTTTAACCTGAATACTGTGCACATATCAATTTATGTCTATGCATGGAAATCAAAAGATCCAGCTTTGTTCTTTGTGCTCAATCATACAAGAACTTAATTTTTTTGTATTGTGCTTTGGCAGCACAAAGAAGCTGGACTTGATAATGTCATGGGGAATAGGCAACAAACAGCTCAGAAATGCACAAAATGTTTCCTTTTAAAGTGCTACTTTGCTCTGAAGTAAATGTGAAGCACAGAGGAAATAAGTGATTTCTCACCTTTACGTAAGACAAACAAAAGACAGGCAAAGAAATGAAAAGATAACTACAACTGAAGAAAAGCAAAAAGTCCAAACAGAAAATTAAATCAAAATTAGAAACTTGACAAAGTAGCTATCAAGAGAAAACATGAATGATTCAGGACTGTAGCTGTAAAAGGACAATTCTCTGTGCTCAGAATAAAAAAAAAAAAAGTCAAAAATGAAAAAAATAATATGCACTCAAAATTAAAGGACAGCACAGAGCTGAAAATAAAACATGAGAAAACAAAAACCTTCTTGCTACCATGGGTCTTCTTAAACAGGCCTGTATCTGTGTCAAAAAGTAAAGCTCACCCACTGGCTCACCTAAAATACCACAATCATATCTAAAATACCAACCTCTCATCTCTTTCTTTCATACACACTCTACCCTGGCATCTGTTTTTTTTTCTACCTGGATAAAACCTTTCAGAGTCCAACCTTTCAGAGAACAGCATAGTACTGCTTCAGTTGACCTGATACCACATGCTGCCATAATTTTTTCATATTAAACTTGTAACTATTACATAGTGCACTAGGCTCACAATTGGAAATTAACTTATCAAAAGCAATAAAAAATGAACTAAACTGTTGAACAATCAGTGAGCATGGTTCAGTGTCTACAACCTGTGAAGATCACATACTGTATTCTGTGGCCCACCAGTACCTTAGAACAACTTCTTTCAGCAAACAGTACTATCACTTTTACTGTCTTGAACAACTGTAGTAGACCCTGTAAGAGACAGCAAAAAGAACATGCCTGACCTAGCTATTCTTGCCTATAATTCAGGCAAATCAATATGAATCATTTGTTTTGGGAATTCTCCCTCTTCAGCCTTTCTAGAGCAAAATAACCTGTGATCCTCGAAAATACAGATCATTACTACTTAGTGAACAATCTATTGTGCTAACTTACTCAATCCTGCTACCACGCCATCTATTCTTGGTTATATAGAATGTTCTGCTTTACTCAAAATTAGAAAAAAATCAAAGGTTCTTTAAAATCTGACTGGCATTTATTAATGCAGTCCTTAAGCAATAAAAGTATGCTAAACCACTTTAATATTTTAAGTACTGAAAGTCTGCATCTTTTACTTCCCATTTCATAATAAATCTTTTTCTGATCTCTAAATAGGGGGTCAGTGGGTTAGGGAGGCATCTGCTCTAATTTGAATAAGATTTTCATGTAAGATGCTCCACTGATTTGTAAAATATGACAGACAAATGGATGTAATCAAAAAGCCATAAGGAGGAGAAAGGAAAAACAGCAGCTCTGTTATAAGACTGCTACTAACAGCAACTGGGCTAAAGGATGAATATTGACCTTGTCTCAAAAAAGACTCAAACCTGAGTGACACACTGCTGTGAAGAACTACCAGCATTACAAAGGAAAACTAAGATTAGAATGGTTTCCCATGAACATCTCAACCATCTCTGGAGAAGATACTATCAGCATTGTTCTTTCAATGGCATTTTCATGGCATAAATAGCACACATTAAAATATATTGGGATGAAAGAAAAAAATAAATAAAGCAATTCCGAGTGGGGATGAAAGAAGGAAATGAAGATCAAGAATATTACAAATACTGTACAGGTCACAATATTAAAAAGAAAGCTAATTAATATTATACATTACTCATACTGTATGTGTAACAATTAGATAATACCTATGTTCAACGTGCTATACAAACAAATCTATTATTAGCTTTCTGCTGCTTAATGTGCCTTAATCATGATGCATCTTGCATAGTGCCTCAGTGTATGTATTTGTGTACAGTGAGCCCCATTTGATCGAATGCATTATACATGTGTGTGCTCTAAGTCAACTTAGTGTCAGCAATGAGTGCAACTCACAACAGAAAGTCAGTAGTAATTGTACCACAACAATAAATTCTGAAAGAAGGAATAGCTTTTACAAATTAGAACATGTATTTCAAAGCCTGAGATAAGCGTTTCACTCTGAATGACAGATCAATCATTTGCAATTACATTTAATTTTCTACTTTTGTTTATTTTGTTACACATAACGTATGATGCATTCAATTGCTTGCTTGATTTCATTATTTTTTTCATATTTTACTGTAGTAAAGCAGTAGTAGATAGCATGATGGTTTTTGATGATGGTTTACATAAAAGATTCGGCAAATTTAATTCATTGAGACACCGTTACAAGGGAAACTGGTGGCAAAGTTAGACAAGTTTTTATTCAGATCATAGTTTATTAAAATGTATTTGGTTAATTTTGAAACTAAAAGCCTGCAGTAGCTAGACAAATGAATCACCAGTACTTTCAAAACAGGGTACTCGTGGGACAGTACGCAGAGGGAGTTCTATGTCTCCTGCTCTGGGTAATTCTTTGCCTTTAGATGACACCTCTGCAATAAAGGAATCCAGAATCAGTACACTTTAAGTGTGGCATGAGCTTAACAAGTATATAATTATAAAAAAAAAATGAGCAGGTGACAAATCACAAAGCTTCAGATCACAAATTGTGCAGTTATCTCTTCTTTCTGTAAACAAAATCTGCAATTTCACTCTAGTATCACTGTAAACTTAATTTCTAAAAGAATTTTGTAACCACATGTGTCTGTTCTAATTAATTTTCTTGTATTATCATTATTATTATCTTTAGTCTATTTTAGTCTGGCATATATATTATTGGGGCGGCACGGTGGCGCAGTGGGTAGCGCTGCTGCCTCGCAGTTAGGAGACCTGGGTTCGCTTCCCGGGTCCTCTCTGCGTGGAGTTTGCATGTTCTCCCCGTGTCTACGTGGGTTTCCTCCGGGCGCTCCGGTTTCCTCCCACAGTCCAAAGACATGCAGGTTAGGTGGATTGGCGATTCTAAATTGGCCCTAGTGTGTGCTTGGTGTGTGGGTGTGTTTGTGTGTGTCCTGCGGTGGGTTGGCACCCTGCCCGGGATTGGTTCCTACCTTGTGCCCTGTGATGGCTGGGATTGGCTCCAGCAGACCCCCCGTGACCCTGTGTTCGGATTCAGCGGGTTGGAAAATGGATGGATGGATGTATATTATTGTTACCACCATCAAAAACTTGCTTGATATGTAAATATTGCTTATAGTGAAAAAGATCTGCAGGTTAAGTCTGCATTTTATTACTGAGACCCTTCTCACATACTGCCAATACATGATATGCAGATTTACTATCTTTACCAATTAAACAATGCAATATAGCTAGTTAACTATACTTTCATCTCACCAGGATTTTTACATTTATTATTTATTATATATACATAAATATATACATAAGCAACACTCACAAACATGCCTTAGGCAGCTAAATTTCAAGACTGGTCACATTTACTGTTTTAATGCGATTGAGTATAATAATACATCAAGCACCCTTGATAAGAAACAGCAGCCTAACACAAGATGAACATTTACAGTGCAACTATGTGTGTCACAATAGCATGTGAGATTAAACAGACCAACACAATCCACAAGTGACAGTAGAATGTATGACAACTCAAGGAAAATGAAATTCCACAACCATTAGAAACCCTTTTATCTAAGTGTCATCCCCATTCACCACCACTTTTGTCATATTGATTGAAAACCAGATCTCTGATTGCTTTGTAATTCAGAGTGTTCCATTAAAAGGATAGATGTACACACCTTTTGGCAACAGAACTCTTTGTCTAACACAAGGCTGATAAATGAGGATTTCAGGAACAAGGTAGTAACTAGTGCAACTAAATGTCATACAATGTTAATCTGTTACTACGACATAATTTGTACCATTGGAAAGTTCTATACTATGGCATCTATTCACAGAATTACTTGCGATGCTACACAAACAATATAAGTGTGTAATATTTTTTTTAAACATAGCTACTGCTATTACCTCACAATAGGGATGGAAATGGTTTTAACTATTATTCTTTCAAACTATGGCTTAGTCTATATATTTTATAGACTACTCTTAATTCCTAATGATTGGCTTTGAAAGCTGTTCCTTTTTCCATGAAGCCACATGCCAGTTCTCCTTTTTGAAATGCATGTACAAGCTCAGACTACTTGACAAACACTAACATAAAATAAGCTATTTTGCAGGTATCATTTACTGAAACACTGGATCTATATGTTAATGTGACCATTATTATCACATATACAGAGTACAGTGATATTCTTGCTTGCATGTGCTAATCAAAATGCAACACATCACCACTCTTTGGGCACCATGATCAGTGAGTACAACTATGTATATCTCAAAACGTCAGACTTCTTTACCTGAAAGATATGACACACAAGATGCTGGCTAAATTACTTTTCTGTGTGCTTGGTGCACCTCTTGTTTTTATGTAGCATAAAAATATTAATTTGAGTCATTTCAATTACATTTATTTAATAAGTGAGAGCCTTTATTGCTGGAAATTTCTAACTCCTTAAAAATCTGTTAAGATCTTAAAAAAAAGAAACAAAATAAAAACTTTGAAGACCTGCCATTCAAATTAAACATTTGAAAAAGTACAGTTCTAATAGACTGTATATACTACCTCAATATAAATCATCATGTTGGTAAATGAACAGGAGCAAGTAAAGATGATTAATAACCTACTCTTACCCGAGCAATGCAGTAATCTCTTGGGTTTTCCCTCTCAAGTCCGTATTTTTCAAGTGCCTCTCCAACAACAAAGTCTGCTGTGTCTGTGGTTGATAGGAGGATTGTCTTGTAAGGAATATTTGGTTTTAAACTGTCAGCATATATTCTTAATGTCCCCCCTGAAAAAAGCAAGGCATACATTAAGTTATACACTCTATTCCTTTATAAAAGAGTATGCATGAATGGTTGGATTATACAACCATTTTTAAACCATTTATAAATATTTTAAGTATTTTTAAGTATTCACATGGTACATACAGTCATTGCTATTTTTATAAAAAGGTAACTGATTTAAAGATAAAACAAAGTAACAAAAACATTAACATAAGTGTGCTAGGAACTGATATTTTGAAATAAGACTATTAAAATATTTCTCCTTTTTTGATTAACGTGTATTATTTTTTTATTGGGAAATTCAGGGCTTGGTAGATTGGCAGTATAAAAAGACTTTTTTTTCCTTCCTATGTTTCTCCTAGTCTTGGTTTCTGCCTTTAAGCTGGTCAAAAATCAACTTTTCTAATCATTATCATCACCAATTCAACAACTATTTTCTGCAATTACCAATTAATTAAGCAAAAATATGTCTTAAATATTTGCTTGTCCATGTGTCCAAAGAAAAAACAAACAAAGAAAAAAGTCAAAGTAAAAATATGATGGTCAAACTACAAGGTAAGAAAAGTTCTTAAAAATATACAAAAGAATCACAGAAAAAGTCAAAACGCTATAGGAGGTATGTTCTGTGAACAAAATTATAAAAATAAAAAGTAAAATGAAATAACCCCATTTCCAAATTACACATGATGTTATTTCATTTTATTTTTAATTTTTGCAGCATTCTTGCATATAGATTATGAAAATGAAATTGCAAAAGAGATTTCATTTTCATTTTACAATTTAAATTTTCTTTGTTTCAGAAAATACCTCCAATACAAACACATGATGGGACAAAAAGTCACATTTTTGCTCTTGCAAATTTACAAATATTTAGACAGAAAGACAGATTGAATAGATAATATGAAGCACACATATAAAAAACAAACAACAACAACCACCCTCAAACACACAAAAGAATTACAAAAAAACAGAAAATGTCTGACTTGGCTAAGGATAAGAGAACAGTCACTGTGAGGCAGGCTCTAGCTAAATTTAATTCGGAAAATTTAAATGGAAGCTTCCTGATATTATGTTCACTTACAACAAGTGTCATGTTGGCTTTTAACACTAGAATGACCAGAGCCTACGAAAAAAACTCGTAGATCCGGCCCACCTTAAATCGCTTCTTAAAACTGTTCTCACCTCTCCGCCAGCGTCTTTTGTCATCTAAATGTACTGATAAAGACAAGCTGCCAGAAGCCAGCTATTCCATCCCCCCACCGACTTGCATCTCCCAGCTCATACCTTGATTGATTATCTGGGAGTGAAGTGGAGTTTTAGAGTGGAAATAATATATTGTTATTTGGAACACACGCATCTATACTAATAAAAGGCAAAGGACTGACTGACTGACTGACTGACTCACTTCTCACTGACTCACTCACTCACTCTCCAACTTCCCGTGTAGGTGGAAGGCTGAAATTTGGCAGGCTCATTCCTTACAGCTTACTTACAAAAGTTAGGCAGGTTTCATTTCGAAATTCAAAGCATGACAGTCATAACTGGAACCTCTTTTTTGTCCATATACAGTAATGGACTGCAGCTCGCTGGACGTGGGAGGCAGGGTTGCGGGGTTTGCATATCGCGTCATCACGCCTCCCACG